>NC_045706.1:76930270-77194143 GCF_009834535.1 Camelus ferus | reverse complement strand
AGATTGTTGGGAACACAAAGTTCCTTTTCAGTTGCAAACTACACTCCATACATATATATGGGGATGTACAAGCTCCAAATCGGATTTACAGTGAAAACTGCAGGAACTTCTAACCGGCACTAGGAAACAGACTGAGAAACCAGAGTAATAGTTTCCCCTGCAACCCGTTCCATTTGTGCTAGATGAACGAACGTCTCTCCACATGCTCAGTTCTGAGAGATAAGTGTGTGTGAAAGCCGCCTTTCATCTATATTGTTGGGACACAAAGTTCCTTTTCAGTTGCAAACTACACCCCATACATATATATGGGGAAGAACTAGCTCCAACTCGGTTTTACAGTGAAAACTGCAGGAACTTCAAACCGGCACTAGGAAACACACTGCGAATCTAGAGTAAAAGTTTCCCCTGCAACGCGTTCCCTTTGTGCTAGATGAACGAACGTCTCTCCACATGCTCAGTTCTGAGAGATAAGTGTGTGTGAAAGCCGTCCTTCACCTAGATTGTTGGGAACACAAAGTTCCTTTCAGTTGCAAACTACCCTCCTTACATATATATGGGGAGGTACTAGTTCCAACTCAGTTTTACAGTGAAAACTGCAGGAACTTCAAACCGGCATTAGGAAACAGACTGAGAAACCAGATAAAAGTTTCCCTGCAACCCGTTCCCATTGTGCTAGATGAGCGAACGTCTCTCCACATGTTCACTTCTGAGAGATAACTGTGTGTAAAGCTGTCCTTCACCTAGATTGTTGCGAACACAATGTTCCTTTTCAGTTGCAAACTACAATCCATATATATATATGGGGAAGTACTAGCTCCAACTCGGTTTTACAGTGAAAACTGCAGGAAATTCAAACCGGCACTAGGAAACAGACTGAGAAACCAGAGTAAAAGTTTCTCCTGCAACCCGTTCCCTTTGAGCTAGATGAAAGAACGTCTCTCCTCATGCTCATTTCTGAGAGATAAATGTGTGTGAAAGCCGTCCTTCACCTAGATTGTTGGGAAAAATAAGTTCCTTTTCAGTTGCTAACAGCACTCCATACATATATATGGGGATGTACAAGCTCCAAATCGGATTTACATTTAAAACTGCAGGAACTTCAAACCGGCACTAGGAAACAGACTGAGAAACCAGAGTAATAGTTTCCCCTGCAACCCGTTCCATTTGTGCTAGATGAACGAACGTCTCTCCACATGCTCAGTTCTGAGAGATAAGTGTGTGTGAAAGCCGACTTTCACCTAGATTGTTGGGAACACAAAATTCCTTTTCAGTGGCAATCTACAGTCCATACATATATATGGGGAGGGTCTAGCTCCAACTCGGTTTTACAGTGAAAACTGCAGGAACTTCAAACCGGCACTAGGAAACAGACTGAGAAACCAGAGTAAAAGTTTCTCCTACAACCCATTCCCTTTGAGCTAGATGAAAGAACGTCTCTCCTCATGCTCAGTTCTGAGAGATAATTGTGTGTGAAAGCCTTCCTTCACCTTGATTGTTGGGAACACAAAGTTCCTTTTCAGTTGCAATCTACACTCCATACATATATATGGGGATGTACAAGCTCCAAATCGGATTTACAGTGAAAACTGCAGGAACTTCAAACCGGCACTAGGAAACAGACTGAGAAACCAGAGTAAAAGTTTCCCTGCAATCCGTTCCCTTTGTGCTAGATGAACGAACGTCTCTCCACATGCTCAGTTCTGAGAGAAAAGTGGTGTGAAAGCCGTCTTTCAACTAGATTGTTGGGAACACAAAGTTCCTTTTCAGTTGCAAACTACACTCCATACATATATATGGGGAGTTACTAGCTCCATATCGGTTTTAAATTGAAACCTCAGGAACTTCAATCCGGCACTAGGAAACAGACTGAAAAACCAGAGTAAAAGTTACCCCTGCAACCCGTTCCGTTTGTGCTAGATGAACGAACGTCTCTCCACATGCTCACTTCTGAGAGATAAGTGTGTGTTAAAGCAGTCCTTCACCTAGATTGTTGGGAACACAAAGTTCCTTTCAGTTGCAAACTACCCTCCATAAATATATATGGGGAGGTACTAGTTCCAACTCAGTTTTACAGTGAAAACTGCAGGAACTTCAAACCGGCATTAGGAAACAGACTGAGAAACCAGATAAAAGTTTCCCTGCAACCCGTTCCCATTGTGCTAGATGAACGAACGTCTCTCCACATGTTCACTTCTGAGAGATAAATGTGTGTAAAGCCGTTCTTCACCTAGATTGTTGCGAACACAATGTTCCTTTTCAGTTGCAAACTACAATCCATATATATATATGGGGAGGTACAAGCTCCAACACGGTTTTACAGTGAAAACTGCAGGAATTTCATACCGGCACTAGGAAACAGACTGAGAAACCAGAGTAAAAGTTTCCCCTGCAACCCGTTCCCTTTGTGCTAGATGAACTAACGTCTCTCCACATGCTGAGTTCTGAGAGATAAGTGTGTGTGAAAGTCGTCCTTCACCTAGATTGTTGGGAACACAAAGCTCCTTTCCAGTTGCAAACTACACTCCATACATATATATGGGGTGGTATTAGCTCCAACTCGGTTTTACAGTGAAAACTGCAGGAAATTCTAACCGGCACTAGGAAACACACTGAGAAACCAGAGTAAAAGTTTCCCCTGCAACATGTTCCCTTTGTGCTAGATAAACGAAAGTCTCTCCACATGCTCAGTTCTGAGAGATAAGTATGTGTGAAAGCCGACTTCACCTAGATTGTTGGGAACACAAAGTTCCTTTTCAGTTGCAAACTACAATCCATACATTTATATGGGGAAGTACTAGCTCCAACTCGGTTTTACAGTGAAAACTGAAGGAACTTCAAACCGGCACTAGGAAACAGACTGAGAAACCAGAATAAAAGTTTCCCCTGCAACTCGTTCCCTTTGTGCTTGGTGAACGAACGTCTCTCCACATGCTCAGTTCTGGGAAATAAGTGTGTGTGAAAGCCGTCCTTCACCTAGCTTGTTGGGAACACAAAGTTCCTTTTCAGTTGCAAGCTACAATCCTTATATATATAAGCGGAGGTACGAGCTCCACACTCGGTTTTACTGTGAAAAATGCAGGAACTTCAAACCGGCCCTAGGAAACAGACTGAGAAAGCAGAGTAAAATTTTCTCCTGCAACCCGTTCCCTTTGTGCTAGATGAACGAACGTCTCTCCACATGCTCAGTTCTGAGAGAAAATTGTGTGTGAAAGCCGTCCTTCATCTAGATTGTTGAGAACACAAAGTTCCTTTTCAGTTGCAAACTACACTCCATACATATATATGGGGAGGTACTATCTCCAACTCGGTTTTACAGTGAAAACTGCAGGAACTTCAAACCGGCACTAGGAAACAGACTGAGACACCAGAGTAAAATTTGCAACTGCAACCTGTTCCCTTTGTGCTGGATGAACTAAATTCTCTCCACATGCTCAGTTCTGAGAGATAAGTGTGTGTGAAAGCCGTCCTTCACCTAGATTGATGGGAACACAAAGTTCCTTTTCAGTTTTAAACTACACTCCATACATATATATGGGGAAGTACTAGCTCCAACTCGGTTTTACAGTGAAAACTGCAGGAAATTCAAACCGGCACTAGGAAACACACTGAGAAACTAGAGAAAAAGTTTCCCCTGCAACCCGTTCCCTTTGTGCTAGATGAACAAACGTCCCTCCACATGCTCAGTTCTGAGAGATAAGTGTGTGTGAAAGCCGTCCTTCAACTAGATTGTTGGGAACACAAAGTTCCTTTTCAGTTGTAAACTACACTCCATACATATATATGGGGAGGTACTAGCTCCAACTCGGTTTTACAGTGAAAACTGCAGGAAATTCAAACCGGCACTAGGAAACACACTGAGAAACCAGAGTAAAAGTTTCCCCTGCAAACCGTTCCTTTTGTGCTAGATGAACGAACGTCTCTCAACATGCTAAGTTCTGAGAGATAAGTGTGTGTGAAAGCCGTCCTTCACCTAGATTGATGGGAACACAAAGTTCCTTTTCAGTTGCAAACTACACTCCATACATATATATGGGTAGGTACTAGCTCCAACTCGATTTTACAGTGAAAACTGCAGGAACTTCAAACCGGCAATAGGAAACAGACTGAGAAACCAGAGTAAAATTTTCTCCTGCAAACCGTTCCCTTTGTGTTAGATGAACGAACGTATCTCCTCATGCACAGTTCTGAGAAATAAGTGTGTGTGAAAGCCGTCCTTCACCTAGCTTGTTGGCAACACAAAGTTCCTTTTCAGTTGCAAACTACAGTCCATAAATATATATAAGGAGGTACAAGCTCCAACTCGGTTTTCAGTGAAAACGGCAGGAACTTCTAATAGGCAGTCGGAAACAGAGTGAGAAACCAGAGTAAATGTATCTCCTGCAACCAGTTCCATTTGTGCTACATGAACGAACGTCTCTTCACATGCTCAGTTCTGATAGATAAGTGTTTGTGAAAGCCGGACTTCACCTAACTTGTTGGGAACACAAAGTTCCTTTTCAGTTGCAAACTACACTCCATACATATATATGGGGAAGTACTAGCTCCAACTCAGTTTTACAGGGAAAACTTCAAGAACATCAAACCGGCACTAGGAAACAGACTGAGAAACCAGAATAGAAGCTTCTCCTGCAACACATTCCCTTTGTGCTAGATGAATGAACGTCTCTCCACATGCTCAGTTCTGAGAGATAAGTATTTGTGAAAGCCGCCCTTCATCTAACTTGTTGGGAATACAAAGTTCCTTTTCACTTGCAAACTACATTCCATAAATTTATATGGGGAGGTACGAACTCCACACTCGGTTTTACTGTGAAAACTGCAGGAACTTTAAACCGGCACTAGGAAACAGACTGAGAAACCAGAATAAAATCTTCTCTTGCAAACCGTTTCCTTGTGCAAGATGAACGAACGTCTCTCCACATGCTCAGTTCTGAGAGATAAGTGTGTGTGAAATCCATCCTTCACCTATCTTGTTGGGAACACAAAATTCCTTTCATGTTGCAAACTACAATCCATACATATATATTGGTACGTACTAGCTCCAACTCGGTTTTACATTGTAAACTCCAGGAACTTCATACCGGCACTAGGAAACAGACTGAGAAACCAGAGTAAAAGTATTTCATGCAACCCCTTCCATATGTGCTAGATGAACGAACTTCTCTCCACATGCTCAGGTTTACAGATATGTATGTGTGAAATCCGTCCTTCACCTAGCTTCTTGGGAACACAAAGATCCTTTTCAGTTGCAAACTACACTCCATACATATATATGGGGAGGTACTAGCTCCAACTCGGTTTTACAGTGAAAACAACAGGAACTTCAATCCGGCAGTAGGAAACAGACTGAGAAACCAGAGTAAAAGTTTCTCCTGCAACCCGTTCCTTTTGTGCTAGATGAACGAACGTCTCTCCTCATGCTCAGTTCTGAGAGATAAGTGTGTGTGAAAGCCGTCCTTCACCTAGCTTCTTGGGAACAGAAAGTTCCTTTTCAGTTGTAAACTACACTCCATACATACTTATGGGGAGGTACAAGCACCAACTCTATTTTACAGAGAAAATTGCAGGAAATTCAAACAGGCAGTAAGATACAGACTGAGAAACCAGAGATAAAGTTTCTCCTGCAACCTGTTCCTTTTGTGCTAGATGAACGAACGTCTCTCCTCATGCTCAGTTCTGAGAGATAAGTGTGTGTGAAAGACGTCCTTCACCTAGCTTCTTGGGAACAGAAAGTTCCTTTTCAGTTGCAAACTACCCTCCATAAAAATATATGGGGAGGTACGAGCTCCACAATCGGTTTTACTGTGAAAACTGCAGGAAGTTCAAACCGGCCCTAGGAAACAGACTGAGAAACCAGGGTAAAATTTTCTCCTGCAACCCGTTCCTTTTTTGCTAGATGAACGAACGTCTCTCCACATGCTCAGTTCAGAGAGATAAGTGTGTGTGAAAGCCGCCCTTCACCTGGTTTGTTGGGAACACAAAGTTCCTTTTCAGTTGCAAAATACAGTCCATACATATATATGGGGTTTTACAAGCTCCAACACTTTTTTACAGTGAAAAGTGCAGGAATTTGAAACCGGCACTAGGAAAAATACTGAGAAACCAGAGTAAAAGTTTCTCCTGCAAACCGTTCCTTTTGTGCTAGATGAACGAACATCTCTAGACCTGCACAGTTCTGAGAGTTAAGTGTGTGTGAAAGCCGTCTTTCACCTTGTTTGTTGGGAACACAAAGTTCCTTTCCTGTTGCAAACTACAATCCATACATGTATATGGGTAGGTACTAGATCCAGCTCGGTTTTACAGTGGAAATTCCAGGAACTTCATACCGGCACTAGGAAAGAGACTGAGAAACCAGAGTAAAAGTTTCTCCTGCAAAACTTTGCATTTGTTCTAGATGAACGATCGTCTCTCCACATGCTCAGCTTTGAGAGATAAGTGTGTGTGGAAGCCGTCCTTCACCTAGCTTGTTGGGAACACAAAGTTCCTTTTCAGTTGCAAACTACAGTCCATATATATATATGGGTAGGTACGAGCTCCACACTCGGTTTTACTCTGAAAACTGCAGGAACTTCAAACCGGCCCTAGGAAACATACTGAGAACCCAGAGTAAAAGTATCTCCTGCAAACCATTCCCTTTGTGTTAGATGAACGAACGTCTCTCCACATGCTCAGTTCTGAGAGATAAGTGTGTGTGAAAGCCGTCATTCACCTAACTTGTTGGGAACAAAAAGTTCCTTTCCGGTTGCAAAATACACTCCATACCTATATATGGGGAAGTACTAGCTCCAACTCAGTTTTACAGTGAAAACTGCAAGAACATCAACCCGGAACTAGGAAACAGACTGAGAAACAAGAGTAAAATTTTCCCTGCAACCCATTCCTTTTTTGCTAGATGAACGAACTTCTCTCCACATGCTGAGTTCAGAGAGATAAATGTGTGTGAAAGCCATTCTTCACCTAGTTTGTTGGGAACACAAAGTTCCTTTCCTGTTGCAAGCTACATTCAATAAAATTATATGGGGTGGTACTAGCTCCAACTCGGTTTTACATTGAAAACTGCAGGAAATTCACACCGGCACAAGCATACAGACTGAGAAACCAGAGTAAAGTTTCTCCTGCAACCCGTTCCCTTTGTGCTAGATGAAAGAACGTCTCACCACATGCTCAGTTTTAGAGATATGTTTGTGTGAAATCCGTCCTTCACCTATGTTGTTGGGAACACAAAGTTCCTTTTCAGTTGCAAACTACACTCCATACATATATATGGTGTAGTACTAGCTCCAACTCAGTTTTACAGTGAAAACTGCATGAACATCAAACCGGCACTAGGAAACAGACTGAGAAACCAGAGTAACAGTTTCTCCTGCTACACTTTCCCTTTGTGCTAGATGAACGAATGTCTCACCACATGCTCAATTCTGAGCGATAAGTGTGTGTGAAAGCCGTCCTTCACCTAGCTTCTTGTGAACACAAATTTCCTTTATGTTACAAACTACACTCCATACATATATATGGAGAGGTACTAGCTCCAACTCGGTTTTACAGTGAAAACTGCAGGAACTTCAAATAGGCAGTAGGAAACAGACTGAGAAACCAGAGTAAATGTATCTACTGCAACCCGTTCAATTTGTGCTAGATGAACGAACTTCTCTCATCATGCTCAGTTCTGAGAGATAAGTGTGTGTGAAAGCCGCCCTTCACCTAGCTTTTTGGGAAAACAAAGTTCCTTTTCAGTGGCAAAAAACACTGCAAACATATATATGGGGAGGTACTAGCTCCAACTCGGTTTTACAGTGAAAACTGCAGGAACTTCAATCCGGCACTAGGAAACAGACTGAGAAACAACAGTAAAAGATTCTCCTGCATCCCCTTCCATTTGTGCTAGATGAAAGATCGTCTCCCCACATGCTCAGTTCTGAGAGATAAATGTGTGTGAAAGCCATTCTTCACCTAGTTTGTTGGGAACACAAAGTTCCTTTCTGTTGCAAGCTACACTCCATAAAAATATATGGGGTGGTACTAGCTCCAACTCGGTTTTACATTGAAAACTTCAGGAACTTCACACCGGCACAAGCATACAGACTGAGAAACCAGTGTAAAGTTTCTCCTGCAACACGTTCTCTTTGTGCTAGATGAAATAACGTCTCTCCATCATGCTCAGTTTTAGAGATATGTTTGTGTGAAATCCGTCCTTCACCTATGTTGTTGGGAACACAAAGTTCCTTTTCAGTTGTAAACTACACTCCATACATAAATATGGGGAGGTACAAGCTCCAACTCGTTTTTAAAGTGAAAACTGCAAGAAGTTAAAACAGGGAGTAGGAAAGAGACTGAGAAACCAGAGTAAAAGTTTCACCTGCAACCCGTTCACTTGTGCCAGGTGAACGAACGTCTCTCCACATGCTCAGTTCTGAGAAATAAATGTGTGTGAAAGCCGACCTTCACCTTCTTGTTGGGAACACAATGTTCCTTTTCAGTTGCCAAATACACTCCATACATACATAAGGGCTGGTACAAGCACCAACTATATTTTACAGAGAAAACTGCAGGAACTTCAAACAGGCAGTAAGAAACAGACTGAGAATTCAGAATAAAAGTATCCTCTGCAACCCGTTCCCTTTGTGATAGATGAACGAACATCTCTCCACATGCTCAGTTCTGAGAGATAAGTGTGTGTGAAAGCCGTCCTTCAACTTGCTTGATGGGAACACAAAGATCCTTTTCAGTTGGAATCTACACTCCATACATATATATGAGGAGGTACTAGCTCCAACTCGGTTTTACAGGGAAAAGTGCAGGAAATTGAAACCAGCACTAGGAAACAGACTGAGAAACCAAAGTAAAAGTTTCTCTTGCAACCCGTTAAATTTGTGCTAGATGAATGAACGTCTCTCCACATGCTCAGTTCTGAGAGATAATTGTGTGTGAAAGCCGTCCTTCACCTGGTTTGTTGGGAACACAAAGTTCCTTTTCAGTTGCAAACTACACTCCATATATATATATATGGGGAGGTACGAACTCCACACTCGGTTTTACTGTGAAAACTGCAGGAACTTTAAACCGGCACCAGGAAACAGACTGAGAAACCAGAATAAAAATTTCTCCTGCAAACCGTTTCCTTTGTGCTAGATGAACGAACGTCTATCCACATGCTCAGTTCTGAGATATAAGTGTGTGTGAAATCCATTCTTCACCTAACTTGTTTGGAACACAAAGTTCCTTTCCTGTTGCAAACTACAATCCATACATATATATGGGTAGGTACTAGCTCCAGCTCGGTTTTACAGTGGAAATTAGAATAACTTCATACCGGCACTAGGAAACAGACTGAGAAACCAGAGTAAAAGTTTCTCCTGCAACACTTTGCATTTGTTCTAGATGAACGATCGTCTCTCCACATGCTCAGCTTTGAGAGATAAGTGTGTGTGGAAGCCGTCCTTCACCTAGCTTGTTGGGAACACAAAGTTCCTTTCCAGTTGCAAACTACAGACCATATATATATATGGGGAGGTGCAAGCTCCACACTCGGTTTTACTCTGAAAACTGCAGGAACTTCAAACCGGCCCTAGGAAACATACTGAGAACCCAGAGTAAAAGTATCTCCTGCAAACCATTCCCTTTGTGTTAGATGAACGAACGTCTCTCCACATGCTCAGTTCTGAGAGATAAGTGTGTGTGAAAGCCGTCATTCACCTAACTTGTTGGGAACAAAAAGTTCCTTTCCGGTTGCAAAATACACTCCATACCTATATATGGGGAAGTACTAGCTCCAACTCAGTTTTACAGTGAAAACTGCAAGAACATCAACCCGGAACTAGGAAACAGACTGAGAAACAAGAGTAAAATTTTCTCCTGCAACCCATTCCTTTTTTGCTAGATGAACGAACGTCTCTCCACATGCTGAGTTCTGAGAGATAAGTGTGTGTGAAAGCCGTCCTTCAACTAGATTGTTGGGAACACAAAGTTCCTTTTCAGTTGTAAACTACACTCCATACATATATATGGGGAGGTACTAGCTCCAACTCGGTTTTACAGTGAAAACTGCAGGAAATTCAAACCGGCACTAGGAAACACACTGAGAAACCAGAGTAAAAGTTTCCCCTGCAAACCGTTCCTTTTGTGCTAGATGAACGAACGTCTCTCAACATGCTAAGTTCTGAGAGATAAGTGTGTGTGAAAGCCGTCCTTCACCTAGATTGATGGGAACACAAAGTTCCTTTTCAGTTGCAAACTACACTCCATACATATATATGGGTAGGTACTAGCTCCAACTCGATTTTACAGTGAAAACTGCAGGAACTTCAAACCGGCAATAGGAAACAGACTGAGAAACCAGAGTAAAATTTTCTCCTGCAAACCGTTCCCTTTGTGTTAGATGAACGAACGTATCTCCACATGCACAGTTCTGAGAAATAAGTGTGTGTGAAAGCCGCCCTTCACCTAGCTTGTGGGAACACAAAGTTCCTTTTCAGTTGCAAACTACACTCCATATATATATATGGTGAGGTACTAGCTCCAACTCGGTTTTACAGTGAAAACTACAGGAACTTTAACCTTCACTAGGAAACCAACTGAGAAACAAGAGTAAATGTTTCAACCTGCAAACATTTGCATATATGCTAGATGAACGAACGTCTCTCCACATACCAAGATCTGAGAGAAGTGTGTGTGTGAAAGCCTTCCTTCACCTAGCTTGTTGGGAAGACAAAGTTCATTTTCAATTGCAAACTACTCTCCATACATATATATGGGGAGGTAAAAGCTCCAACTCTGTTTACATTGAAAACTGCAGGAACTTCATACAGGCACCAGGACCAGACTGAGAAACCAGAGTAATAGTTTCTCCTGCAACACTTTCCCTTTGTGCTAGATGAACGAACGTCTCTCCACAAGCTCAGTTCTGAGGAATAAGTGTGTGTGAAAGCCGCCCTTCACCTAGCTTGTTGGGAACACAAAGTTCCTTTTCAGTTGTAAACAACACTCCATACATACATATGGGGAGGTACAAGCTCCAACTAGTTTTTAAAGTGAAAACTACAAGAACTTAAAACAGGCAGTAGGAAACAGACTGAGAAACCAGAGTAAAATTATCTCTTGCAACCCGTTCCCTTTGTGCTAGATGAACGAACGTCTCTCCACATGCTAAGTTCTGAGGGATAAGTGTGTGTGAAAGCCGTCCTTCACCTAGCTTGTTGGCAACACAAAGTTCCTTTTCAGTTGCAAACTACAGTCCATAAATATATATAAGGAGGTACAAGCTCCAACTCGGTTTACAGTGAAAACGGCAGGAACTTCTAATAGGCAGTCGGAAACAGAGTGAGAAACCAGAGTAAATGTATCTCCTGCAACCAGTTCCATTTGTGCTACATGAACGAACGTCTCTTCACATGCTCAGTTCTGATAGATAAGTGTTTGTGAAAGCCGCACTTCACCTAACTTGTTGGGAACACAAAGTTCCTTTTCAGTTGCAAACTACACTCCATACATATATATGGGGAAGTACTAGCTCCAACTCAGTTTTACAGGGAAAACTTCAAGAACATCAAACCGGCACTAGGAAACAGACTGAGAAACCAGAGTAGAAGCTTCTCCTGCAACACATTCCCTTTGTGCTAGATGAATGAACGTCTCTCCACATGCTCAGTTCTGAGAGATAAGTATTTGTGAAAGCCGCCCTTCATCTAACTTGTTGGGAATACAAAGTTCCTTTTCACTTGCAAACTACATTCCATAAATTTATATGGGGAGGTACGAACTCCACACTCGGTTTTACTGTGAAAACTGCAGGAACTTTAAACCGGCACTAGGAAACAGACTGAGAAACCAGAATAAAATCTTCTCTTGCAAACCGTTTCCTTGTGCAAGATGAACGAACGTCTCTCCACATGCTCAGTTCTGAGAGATAAGTGTGTGTGAAATCCATCCTTCACCTATCTTGTTGGGAACACAAAATTCCTTTCCTGTTGCAAACTACAATCCATACATATATAATGGTACGTACTAGCTCCAACTCGGTTTTACATTGAAAACTCCAGGAACTTCATACCGGCACTAGGAAACAGACTGAGAAACCAGAGTAAAAGTATTTCATGCAACCCCTTCCATATGTGCTAGATGAACGAACGTCTCTCCACATGCTCAGGTTTACAGATATGTATGTGTGAAATCCGTCCTTCACCTAGCTTGTTGGGAACACAAAGATCCTTTTCAGTTGCAAACTACACTCCATACATATATATGGGGAGGTACTAGCTCCAACTCGGTTTTACAGTGAAAACAACAGGAACTTCAATCCGGCAGTAGGAAACAGACTGAGAAACCAGAGTAAAAGTTTCTCCTGCAACCCGTTCCTTTTGTGCTAGATGAACGAACGTCTCTCCTCATGCTCAGTTCTGAGAGATAAGTTTGTGTGAAAGACGTCCTTCACCTAGCTTCTTGGGAACAGAAAGTTCCTTTTCAGTTGTAAACTACACTCCATACATACTTATGGGGAGGTACAAGCACCAACTCTATTTTACAGAGAAAATTGCAGGAAATTCAAACAGGCAGTAAGATACAGACTGAGAAACCAGAGATAAAGTTTCTCCTGCAACCTGTTCCTTTTGTGCTAGATGAACGAACGTCTCTCCTCATGCTCAGTTCTGAGAGATAAGTGTGTGTGAAAGACGTCCTTCACCTAGCTTCTTGGGAACAGAAAGTTCCTTTTCAGTTGCAAACTACCCTCCATAAAAATATATGGGGAGGTACGAGCTCCACAATCGGTTTTACTGTGAAAACTGCAGGAAGTTCAAACCGGCCCTAGGAAACAGACTGAGAAACCAGGGTAAAATTTTCTCCTGCAACCCGTTCCTTTTTTGCTAGATGAACGAACGTCTCTCCACATGCTCAGTTCAGAGAGATAAGTGTGTGTGAAAGCCGCCCTTCACCTGGTTTGTTGGGAACACAAAGTTCCTTTTCAGTTGCAAAATACAGTCCATACATATATATGGGGTTTTACAAGCTCCAACACTTTTTTACAGTGAAAAGTGCAGGAATTTGAAACCGGCACTAGGAAAAATACTGAGAAACCAGAGTAAAAGTTTCTCCTGCAAACCGTTCCTTTTGTGCTAGATGAACGAACATCTCTAGACCTGCACAGTTCTGAGAGTTAAGTGTGTGTGAAAGCTGTCTTTCACCTTGTTTGTTGGGAACACAAAGTTCCTTTCCTGTTGCAAACTACAATCCATACATGTATATGGGTAGGTACTAGATCCAGCTCGGTTTTACAGTGGAAATTCCAGGAACTTCATACCGGCACTAGGAAACAGACTGAGAAACCAGAGTAAAAGTTTCTCCTGCAAAACTTTGCATTTGTTCTAGATGAACGATCGTCTCTCCACATGCTCAGCTTTGAGAGATAAGTGTGTGTGGAAGCCGTCCTTCACCTAGCTTGTTGGGAACACAAAGTTCCTTTTCAGTTGCAAACTACAGTCCATATATATATATGGGTAGGTACGAGCTCCACACTCGGTTTTACTCTGAAAACTGCAGGAACTTCAAACCGGCCCTAGGAAACATACTGAGAACCCAGAGTAAAAGTATCTCCTGCAAACCATTCCCTTTGTGTTAGATGAACGAACGTCTCTCCACATGCTCAGTTCTGAGAGATAAGTGTGTGTGAAAGCCGTCATTCACCTAACTTGTTGGGAACAAAAAGTTCCTTTCCGGTTGCAAAATACACTCCATACCTATATATGGGGAAGTACTAGCTCCAACTCAGTTTTACAGTGAAAACTGCAAGAACATCAACCCGGAACTAGGAAACAGACTGAGAAACAAGAGTAAAATTTTCCCTGCAACCCATTCCTTTTTTGCTAGATGAACGAACTTCTCTCCACATGCTGAGTTCAGAGAGATAAATGTGTGTGAAAGCCATTCTTCACCTAGTTTGTTGGGAACACAAAGTTCCTTTCCTGTTGCAAGCTACATTCCATAAAATTATATGGGGTGGTACTAGCTCCAACTCGGTTTTACATTGAAAACTGCAGGAAATTCACACCGGCACAAGCATACAGACTGAGAAACCAGAGTAAAGTTTCTCCTGCAACCCGTTCCCTTTGTGCTAGATGAAAGAACGTCTCACCACATGCTCAGTTTTAGAGATATGTTTGTGTGAAATCCGTCCTTCACCTATGTTGTTGGGAACACAAAGTTCCTTTTCAGTTGCAAACTACACTCCATACATATATATGGTGTAGTACTAGCTCCAACTCAGTTTTACAGTGAAAACTGCATGAACATCAAACCGGCACTAGGAAACAGACTGAGAAACCAGAGTGACAGTTTCTCCTGCTACACTTTCCCTTTGTGCTAGATGAACGAATGTCTCACCACATGCTCAATTCTGAGCGATAAGTGTGTGTGAAAGCCGTCCTTCACCTAGCTTCTTGTGAACACAAATTTCCTTTATGTTACAAACTACACTCCATACATATATATGGAGAGGTACTAGCTCCAACTCGGTTTTACAGTGAAAACTGCAGGAACTTCAAATAGGCAGTAGGAAACAGACTGAGAAACCAGAGTAAATGTATCTACTGCAACCCGTTCAATTTGTGTTAGATGAACGAACTTCTCTCATCATGCTCAGTTCTGAGAGATAAGTGTGTGTGAAAGCCGCCCTTCACCTAGCTTTTTGGGAAAACAAAGTTCCTTTTCAGTGGCAAACAACACTGCAAACATATATATTGGGAGGTACTAGCTCCAACTCGGTTTTACAGTGAAAACTGCAGGAACTTCAATCCGGCACTAGGAAACAGACTGAGAAACAACAGTAAAAGATTCTCCTGCATCCCCTTCCATTTGTGCTAGATGAAAGATCGTCTCCCCACATGCTCAGTTCTGAGAGATAAATGTGTGTGAAAGCCATTCTTCACCTAGTTTGTTGGGAACACAAAGTTCCTTTCTGTTGCAAGCTACACTCCATAAAAATATATGGGGTGGTACTAGCTCCAACTCGGTTTTACAGGGAAAAGTGCAGGAAATTCACACCGGCACAAGCATACAGACTGAGAAACCAGAGTAAAGTTTCTCCTGCAACACGTTCCCTTTGTGCTAGATGAAATAACGTCTCTCCACATGCTCAGTTTTAGAGATATGTTTGTGTGAAATCCGTCCTTCACCTATGTTGTTGGGAACACAAAGTTCCTTTCAGTTGTAAACTACACTCCATACATAAATATGGGGAGGTACAAGCTCCAACTCGTTTTTAAAGTGAAAACTGCAAGAAGTTAAAACAGGGAGTAGGAAAGAGACTGAGAAACCAGAGTAAAAGTTTCACCTGCAACCCGTTCACTTGTGCTAGGTGAACGAACGTCTCTCCACATGCTCAGTTCTGAGAAATAAGTGTGTGTGAAAGCCGACCTTCACCTTCTTGTTGGGAACACAATGTTCCTTTTCAGTTGCCAACTACACTCCATACATACATAAGGGTTGGTACAAGCACCAACTATATTTTACAGAGAAAACTGCAGGAACTTCAAACAGGCAGTAAGAAACAGACTGAGAATTCAGAATAAAAGTATCCTCTGCAACCCGTTCCCTTTGTGATAGATGAACGAACGTCTCTCCACATGCTCAGTTCTGAGAGATAAGTGTGTGTGAAAGCCGTCCTTCAACTTGCTTGATGGGAACACAAAGATCCTTTTCAGTTGGAATCTACACTCCATACATATATATGAGGAGGTACTAACTCCAACTCGGTTTTACAGGGAAAAGTGCAGGAAATTGAAACCGGCACTAGGAAACAGACTGAGAAACCAAAGTAAAAGTTTCTCTTGCAACCCGTTAAATTTGTGCTAGATGAACGAAAGTCTCTCCACATGCTCAGTTCTGAGAGATAATTGTGTGTGAAAGCCGTCCTTCACCTGGTTTGTTGGGAACACAAAGTTCCTTTTCAGTTGCAAACTACAGTCCATATATATATATGGGTAGGTACGAGCTCCACACTCGGTTTTACTCTGAAAACTGCAGGAACTTCAAACCGGCCCTAGGAAACATACTGAGAACCCAGAGTAAAAGTATCTCCTGCAAACCATTCCCTTTGTGTTAGATGAACGAACGTCTCTCCACATGCTCAGTTCTGAGAGATAAGTGTGTGTGAAAGCCGTCATTCACCTAACTTGTTGGGAACAAAAAGTTCCTTTCCGGTTGCAAAATACACTCCATACCTATATATGGGGAAGTACTAGCTCCAACTCAGTTTTACAGTGAAAACTGCAAGAACATCAACCCGGAACTAGGAAACAGACTGAGAAACAAGAGTAAAATTTTCCCTGCAACCCATTCCTTTTTTGCTAGATGAACGAACTTCTCTCCACATGCTGAGTTCAGAGAGATAAATGTGTGTGAAAGCCATTCTTCACCTAGTTTGTTGGGAACACAAAGTTCCTTTCCTGTTGCAAGCTACATTCCATAAAATTATATGGGGTGGTACTAGCTCCAACTCGGTTTTACATTGAAAACTGCAGGAAATTCACACCGGCACAAGCATACAGACTGAGAAACCAGAGTAAAGTTTCTCCTGCAACCCGTTCCCTTTGTGCTAGATGAAAGAACGTCTCACCACATGCTCAGTTTTAGAGATATGTTTGTGTGAAATCCGTCCTTCACCTATGTTGTTGGGAACACAAAGTTCCTTTTCAGTTGCAAACTACACTCCATACATATATATGGTGTAGTACTAGCTCCAACTCAGTTTTACAGTGAAAACTGCATGAACATCAAACCGGCACTAGGAAACAGACTGAGAAACCAGAGTAACAGTTTCTCCTGCTACACTTTCCCTTTGTGCTAGATGAACGAATGTCTCACCACATGCTCAATTCTGAGCGATAAGTGTGTGTGAAAGCCGTCCTTCACCTAGCTTCTTGTGAACACAAATTTCCTTTATGTTACAAACTACACTCCATACATATATATGGAGAGGTACTAGCTCCAACTCGGTTTTACAGTGAAAACTGCAGGAACTTCAAATAGGCAGTAGGAAACAGACTGAGAAACCAGAGTAAATGTATCTACTGCAACCCGTTCAATTTGTGCTAGATGAACGAACTTCTCTCATCATGCTCAGTTCTGAGAGATAAGTGTGTGTGAAAGCCGCCCTTCACCTAGCTTTTTGGGAAAACAAAGTTCCTTTTCAGTGGCAAAAAACACTGCAAACATATATATGGGGAGGTACTAGCTCCAACTCGGTTTTACAGTGAAAACTGCAGGAACTTCAATCCGGCACTAGGAAACAGACTGAGAAACAACAGTAAAAGATTCTCCTGCATCCCCTTCCATTTGTGCTAGATGAAAGATCGTCTCCCCACATGCTCAGTTCTGAGAGATAAATGTGTGTGAAAGCCATTCTTCACCTAGTTTGTTGGGAACACAAAGTTCCTTTCTGTTGCAAGCTACACTCCATAAAAATATATGGGGTGGTACTAGCTCCAACTCGGTTTTACATTGAAAACTTCAGGAACTTCACACCGGCACAAGCATACAGACTGAGAAACCAGTGTAAAGTTTCTCCTGCAACACGTTCTCTTTGTGCTAGATGAAATAACGTCTCTCCACATGCTCAGTTTTAGAGATATGTTTGTGTGAAATCCGTCCTTCACCTATGTTGTTGGGAACACAAAGTTCCTTTTCAGTTGTAAACTACACTCCATACATAAATATGGGGAGGTACAAGCTCCAACTCGTTTTTAAAGTGAAAACTGCAAGAAGTTAAAACAGGGAGTAGGAAAGAGACTGAGAAACCAGAGTAAAAGTTTCACCTGCAACCCGTTCACTTGTGCCAGGTGAACGAACGTCTCTCCACATGCTCAGTTCTGAGAAATAAGTGTGTGTGAAAGCCGACCTTCACCTTCTTGTTGGGAACACAATGTTCCTTTTCAGTTGCCAAATACACTCCATACATACATAAGGGCTGGTACAAGCACCAACTATATTTTACAGAGAAAACTGCAGGAACTTCAAACAGGCAGTAAGAAACAGACTGAGAATTCAGAATAAAAGTATCCTCTGCAACCCGTTCCCTTTGTGATAGATGAACGAACGTCTCTCCACATGCTCAGTTCTGAGAGATAAGTGTGTGTGAAAGCCGTCCTTCAACTTGCTTGATGGGAACACAAAGATCCTTTTCAGTTGGAATCTACACTCCATACATATATATGAGGAGGTACTAGCTCCAACTCGGTTTTACAGGGAAAAGTGCAGGAAATTGAAACCAGCACTAGGAAACAGACTGAGAAACCAAAGTAAAAGTTTCTCTTGCAACCCGTTAAATTTGTGCTAGATGAATGAACGTCTCTCCACATGCTCAGTTCTGAGAGATAATTGTGTGTGAAAGCCGTCCTTCACCTGGTTTGTTGGGAACACAAAGTTCCTTTTCAGTTGCAAACTACACTCCATATATATATATATGGGGAGGTACGAACTCCACACTCGGTTTTACTGTGAAAACTGCAGGAACTTTAAACCGGCACCAGGAAACAGACTGAGAAACCAGAATAAAAATTTCTCCTGCAAACCGTTTCCTTTGTGCTAGATGAACGAACGTCTATCCACATGCTCAGTTCTGAGATATAAGTGTGTGTGAAATCCATTCTTCACCTAACTTGTTTGGAACACAAAGTTCCTTTCCTGTTGCAAACTACAATCCATACATATATATGGGTAGGTACTAGCTCCAGCTCGGTTTGACAGTGGAAATTAGAATAACTTCATACCGGCACTAGGAAACAGACTGAGAAACCAGAGTAAAAGTTTCTCCTGCAACACTTTGCATTTGTTCTAGATGAACGATCGTCTCTCCACATGCTCAGCTTTGAGAGATAAGTGTGTGTGGAAGCCGTCCTTCACCTAGCTTGTTGGGAACACAAAGTTCCTTTCCAGTTGCAAACTACAGACCATATATATATATGGGGAGGTGCAAGCTCCACACTCGGTTTTACTCTGAAAACTGCAGGAACTTCAAACCGGCCCTAGGAAACATACTGAGAACCCAGAGTAAAAGTATCTCCTGCAAACCATTCCCTTTGTGTTAGATGAACGAACGTCTCTCCACATGCTCAGTTCTGAGAGATAAGTGTGTGTGAAAGCCGTCATTCACCTAACTTGTTGGGAACAAAAAGTTCCTTTCCGGTTGCAAAATACACTCCATACCTATATATGGGGAAGTACTAGCTCCAACTCAGTTTTACAGTGAAAACTGCAAGAACATCAACCCGGAACTAGGAAACAGACTGAGAAACAAGAGTAAAATTTTCTCCTGCAACCCATTCCTTTTTTGCTAGATGAACGAACGTCTCTCCACATGCTGAGTTCTGAGAGATAAGTGTGTGTGAAAGCCGTCCTTCACCTAGATTGTTGGGAACACAAAGTTCCTTTTCAGTTGTAAACTACACTCCATACATATATATGGGGAGGTACTAGCTCCAACTCGGTTTTACAGTGAAAACTGCAGGAAATTCAACCGGCACTAGGAAACACACTGAGAAACCAGAGTAAAAGTTTCCCCTGCAAACCGTTCCTTTTGTGCTAGATGAACGAACGTCTCTCAACATGCTAAGTTCTGAGAGATAAGTGTGTGTGAAAGCCGTCCTTCACCTAGATTGATGGGAACACAAAGTTCCTTTTCAGTTGCAAACTACACTCCATACATATATATGGGTAGGTACTAGCTCCAACTCGATTTTACAGTGAAAACTGCAGGAACTTCAAACCGGCAATAGGAAACAGACTGAGAAACCAGAGTAAAATTTTCTCCTGCAAACCGTTCCCTTTGTGTTAGATGAACGAACGTATCTCCACATGCACAGTTCTGAGAAATAAGTGTGTGTGAAAGCCGCCCTTCACCTAGCTTGTGGGAACACAAAGTTCCTTTTCAGTTGCAAACTACACTCCATATATATATATGGTGAGGTACTAGCTCCAACTCGGTTTTACAGTGAAAACTACAGGAACTTTAACCTTCACTAGGAAACCAACTGAGAAACAAGAGTAAATGTTTCAACCTGCAAACATTTGCATATATGCTAGATGAACGAACGTCTCTCCACATACCAAGATCTGAGAGAAGTGTGTGTGTGAAAGCCTTCCTTCACCTAGCTTGTTGGGAAGACAAAGTTCATTTTCAATTGCAAACTACTCTCCATACATATATATGGGGAGGTAAAAGCTCCAACTCTGTTTACATTGAAAACTGCAGGAACTTCATACAGGCACCAGGACCAGACTGAGAAACCAGAGTAATAGTTTCTCCTGCAACACTTTCCCTTTGTGCTAGATGAACGAACGTCTCTCCACAAGCTCAGTTCTGAGGAATAAGTGTGTGTGAAAGCCGCCCTTCACCTAGCTTGTTGGGAACACAAAGTTCCTTTTCAGTTGTAACAACACTCCATACATACATATGGGGAGGTACAAGCTCCAACTAGTTTTTAAAGTGAAAACTACAAGAACTTAAAACAGGCAGTAGGAAACAGACTGAGAAACCAGAGTAAAATTATCTCTTGCAACCCGTTCCCTTTGTGCTAGATGAACGAACGTCTCTCCACATGCTAAGTTCTGAGGGATAAGTGTGTGTGAAAGCCGTCCTTCACCTAGCTTGTTGGCAACACAAAGTTCCTTTTCAGTTGCAAACTACAGTCCATAAATATATATAAGGAGGTACAAGCTCCAACTCGGTTTACAGTGAAAACGGCAGGAACTTCTAAGTAGGCAGTCGGAAACAGAGTGAGAAACCAGAGTAAATGTATCTCCTGCAACCAGTTCCATTTGTGCTACATGAACGAACGTCTCTTCACATGCTCAGTTCTGATAGATAAGTGTTTGTGAAAGCCGCACTTCACCTAACTTGTTGGGAACACAAAGTTCCTTTTCAGTTGCAAACTACACTCCATACATATATATGGGGAAGTACTAGCTCCAACTCAGTTTTACAGGGAAAACTTCAAGAACATCAAACCGGCACTAGGAAACAGACTGAGAAACCAGAGTAGAAGGTTCTCCTGCAACACATTCCCTTTGTGCTAGATGAATGAACGTCTCTCCACATGCTCAGTTCTGAGAGAATAAGTATTTGTGAAAGCCGCCCTTCATCTAACTTGTTGGGAATACAAAGTTCCTTTTCACTTGCAAACTACATTCCATAAATTTATATGGGGAGGTACGAACTCCACACTCGGTTTTACTGTGAAAACTGCAGGAACTTTAAAACCGGCACTAGGAAACAGACTGAGAAACCAGAATAAAATCTTCTCTTGCAAACCGTTTCCTTGTGCAAGATGAACGAACGTCTCTCCACATGCTCAGTTCTGAGAGATAAGTGTGTGTGAAATCCATCCTTCACCTATCTTGTTGGGAACACAAAATTCCTTTCCTGTTGCAAACTACAATCCATACATATATATTGGTACGTACTAGCTCCAACTCGGTTTTACATTGAAAACTCCAGGAACTTCATACCGGCACTAGGAAACAGACTGAGAAACCAGAGTAAAAGTATTTCATGCAACCCCTTCCATATGTGCTAGATGAACGAACGTCTCTCCACATGCTCAGGTTTACAGATATGTATGTGTGAAATCCGTCCTTCACCTAGCTTGTTGGGAACACAAAGATCCTTTTCAGTTGCAAACTACACTCCATACATATATATGGGGAGGTACTAGCTCCAACTCGGTTTTACAGTGAAAACAACAGGAACTTCAATCCGGCAGTAGGAAACAGACTGAGAAACCAGAGTAAAAGTTTCTCCTGCAACCCGTTCCTTTTGTGCTAGATGAACGAACGTCTCTCCTCATGCTCAGTTCTGAGAGATAAGTTTGTGTGAAAGACGTCCTTCACCTAGCTTCTTGGGAACAGAAAGTTCCTTTTCAGTTGTAAACTACACTCCATACATACTTATGGGGAGGTACAAGCACCAACTCTATTTTACAGAGAAAATTGCAGGAAATTCAAACAGGCAGTAAGATACAGACTGAGAAACCAGAGATAAAGTTTCTCCTGCAACCTGTTCCTTTTGTGCTAGATGAACGAACGTCTCTCCTCATGCTCAGTTCTGAGAGATAAGTGTGTGTGAAAGACGTCCTTCACCTAGCTTCTTGGGAACAGAAAGTTCCTTTTCAGTTGCAAACTACCCTCCATAAAAATATATGGGGAGGTACGAGCTCCACAATCGGTTTTACTGTGAAAACTGCAGGAAGTTCAAACCGGCCCTAGGAAACAGACTGAGAAACCAGGGTAAAATTTTCTCCTGCAACCCGTTCCTTTTTTGCTAGATGAACGAACGTCTCTCCACATGCTCAGTTCAGAGAGATAAGTGTGTGTGAAAGCCGCCCTTCACCTGGTTTGTTGGGAACACAAAGTTCCTTTTCAGTTGCAAAATACAGTCCATACATATATATGGGGTTTTACAAGCTCCAACACTTTTTTACAGTGAAAAGTGCAGGAATTTGAAACCGGCACTAGGAAAAATACTGAGAAACCAGAGTAAAAGTTTCTCCTGCAAACCGTTCCTTTTGTGCTAGATGAACGAACATCTCTAGACCTGCACAGTTCTGAGAGTTAAGTGTGTGTGAAAGCCGTCTTTCACCTTGTTTGTTGGGAACACAAAGTTCCTTTCCTGTTGCAAACTACAATCCATACATGTATATGGGTAGGTACTAGATCCAGCTCGGTTTTACAGTGGAAATTCCAGGAACTTCATACCGGCACTAGGAAACAGACTGAGAAACCAGAGTAAAAGTTTCTCCTGCAAAACTTTGCATTTGTTCTAGATGAACGATCGTCTCTCCACATGCTCAGCTTTGAGAGATAAGTGTGTGTGGAAGCCGTCCTTCACCTAGCTTGTTGGGAACACAAAGTTCCTTTTCAGTTGCAAACTACAGTCCATATATATATATGGGTAGGTACGAGCTCCACACTCGGTTTTACTCTGAAAACTGCAGGAACTTCAAACCGGCCCTAGGAAACATACTGAGAACCCAGAGTAAAAGTATCTCCTGCAAACCATTCCCTTTGTGTTAGATGAACGAACGTCTCTCCACATGCTCAGTTCTGAGAGATAAGTGTGTGTGAAAGCCGTCATTCACCTAACTTGTTGGGAACAAAAAGTTCCTTTCCGGTTGCAAAATACACTCCATACCTATATATGGGGAAGTACTAGCTCCAACTCAGTTTTACAGTGAAAACTGCAAGAACATCAACCCGGAACTAGGAAACAGACTGAGAAACAAGAGTAAAATTTTCCCTGCAACCCATTCCTTTTTTGCTAGATGAACGAACTTCTCTCCACATGCTGAGTTCAGAGAGATAAATGTGTGTGAAAGCCATTCTTCACCTAGTTTGTTGGGAACACAAAGTTCCTTTCCTGTTGCAAGCTACATTCCATAAAATTATATGGGGTGGTACTAGCTCCAACTCGGTTTTACATTGAAAACTGCAGGAAATTCACACCGGCACAAGCATACAGACTGAGAAACCAGAGTAAAGTTTCTCCTGCAACCCGTTCCCTTTGTGCTAGATGAAAGAACGTCTCACCACATGCTCAGTTTTAGAGATATGTTTGTGTGAAATCCGTCCTTCACCTATGTTGTTGGGAACACAAAGTTCCTTTTCAGTTGCAAACTACACTCCATACATATATATGGTGTAGTACTAGCTCCAACTCAGTTTTACAGTGAAAACTGCATGAACATCAAACCGGCACTAGGAAACAGACTGAGAAACCAGAGTGACAGTTTCTCCTGCTACACTTTCCCTTTGTGCTAGATGAACGAATGTCTCACCACATGCTCAATTCTGAGCGATAAGTGTGTGTGAAAGCCGTCCTTCACCTAGCTTCTTGTGAACACAAATTTCCTTTATGTTACAAACTACACTCCATACATATATATGGAGAGGTACTAGCTCCAACTCGGTTTTACAGTGAAAACTGCAGGAACTTCAAATAGGCAGTAGGAAACAGACTGAGAAACCAGAGTAAATGTATCTACTGCAACCCGTTCAATTTGTGTTAGATGAACGAACTTCTCTCATCATGCTCAGTTCTGAGAGATAAGTGTGTGTGAAAGCCGCCCTTCACCTAGCTTTTTGGGAAAACAAAGTTCCTTTTCAGTGGCAAACAACACTGCAAACATATATATTGGGAGGTACTAGCTCCAACTCGGTTTTACAGTGAAAACTGCAGGAACTTCAATCCGGCACTAGGAAACAGACTGAGAAACAACAGTAAAAGATTCTCCTGCATCCCCTTCCATTTGTGCTAGATGAAAGATCGTCTCCCCACATGCTCAGTTCTGAGAGATAAATGTGTGTGAAAGCCATTCTTCACCTAGTTTGTTGGGAACACAAAGTTCCTTTCTGTTGCAAGCTACACTCCATAAAAATATATGGGGTGGTACTAGCTCCAACTCGGTTTTACAGGGAAAAGTGCAGGAAATTCACACCGGCACAAGCATACAGACTGAGAAACCAGAGTAAAGTTTCTCCTGCAACACGTTCCCTTTGTGCTAGATGAAATAACGTCTCTCCACATGCTCAGTTTTAGAGATATGTTTGTGTGAAATCCGTCCTTCACCTATGTTGTTGGGAACACAAAGTTCCTTTTCAGTTGTAAACTACACTCCATACATAAATATGGGGAGGTACAAGCTCCAACTCGTTTTTAAAGTGAAAACTGCAAGAAGTTAAAACAGGGAGTAGGAAAGAGACTGAGAAACCAGAGTAAAAGTTTCACCTGCAACCCGTTCACTTGTGCTAGGTGAACGAACGTCTCTCCACATGCTCAGTTCTGAGAAATAAGTGTGTGTGAAAGCCGACCTTCACCTTCTTGTTGGGAACACAATGTTCCTTTTCAGTTGCCAACTACACTCCATACATACATAAGGGTTGGTACAAGCACCAACTATATTTTACAGAGAAAACTGCAGGAACTTCAAACAGGCAGTAAGAAACAGACTGAGAATTCAGAATAAAAGTATCCTCTGCAACCCGTTCCCTTTGTGATAGATGAACGAACGTCTCTCCACATGCTCAGTTCTGAGAGATAAGTGTGTGTGAAAGCCGTCCTTCAACTTGCTTGATGGGAACACAAAGATCCTTTTCAGTTGGAATCTACACTCCATACATATATATGAGGAGGTACTAGCTCCAACTCGGTTTTACAGGGAAAAGTGCAGGAAATTGAAACCGGCACTAGGAAACAGACTGAGAAACCAAAGTAAAAGTTTCTCTTGCAACCCGTTAAATTTGTGCTAGATGAACGAAAGTCTCTCCACATGCTCAGTTCTGAGAGATAATTGTGTGTGAAAGCCGTCCTTCACCTGGTTTGTTGGGAACACAAAGTTCCTTTTCAGTTGCAAACTACAGTCCATATATATATATGGGTAGGTACGAGCTCCACACTCGGTTTTACTCTGAAAACTGCAGGAACTTCAAACCGGCCCTAGGAAACATACTGAGAACCCAGAGTAAAAGTATCTCCTGCAAACCATTCCCTTTGTGTTAGATGAACGAACGTCTCTCCACATGCTCAGTTCTGAGAGATAAGTGTGTGTGAAAGCCGTCATTCACCTAACTTGTTGGGAACAAAAAGTTCCTTTCCGGTTGCAAAATACACTCCATACCTATATATGGGGAAGTACTAGCTCCAACTCAGTTTTACAGTGAAAACTGCAAGAACATCAACCCGGAACTAGGAAACAGACTGAGAAACAAGAGTAAAATTTTCCCTGCAACCCATTCCTTTTTTGCTAGATGAACGAACTTCTCTCCACATGCTGAGTTCAGAGAGATAAATGTGTGTGAAAGCCATTCTTCACCTAGTTTGTTGGGAACACAAAGTTCCTTTCCTGTTGCAAGCTACATTCCATAAAATTATATGGGGTGGTACTAGCTCCAACTCGGTTTTACAGGGAAAAGTGCAGGAAATTCACACCGGCACAAGCATACAGACTGAGAAACCAGAGTAAAGTTTCTCCTGCAACCCGTTCCCTTTGTGCTAGATGAAAGAACGTCTCACCACATGCTCAGTTTTAGAGATATGTTTGTGTGAAATCCGTCCTTCACCTATGTTGTTGGGAACACAAAGTTCCTTTTCAGTTGCAAACTACACTCCATACATATATATGGTGTAGTACTAGCTCCAACTCAGTTTTACAGTGAAAACTGCATGAACATCAAACCGGCACTAGGAAACAGACTGAGAAACCAGAGTAACAGTTTCTCCTGCTACACTTTCCCTTTGTGCTAGATGAACGAATGTCTCACCACATGCTCAATTCTGAGCGATAAGTGTGTGTGAAAGCCGTCCTTCACCTAGCTTCTTGTGAACACAAATTTCCTTTATGTTACAAACTACACTCCATACATATATATGGAGAGGTACTAGCTCCAACTCGGTTTTACAGTGAAAACTGCAGGAACTTCAAATAGGCAGTAGGAAACAGACTGAGAAACCAGAGTAAATGTATCTACTGCAACCCGTTCAATTTGTGCTAGATGAACGAACTTCTCTCATCATGCTCAGTTCTGAGAGATAAGTGTGTGTGAAAGCCGCCCTTCACCTAGCTTTTTGGGAAAACAAAGTTCCTTTTCAGTGGCAAAAAACACTGCAAACATATATATGGGGAGGTACTAGCTCCAACTCGGTTTTACAGTGAAAACTGCAGGAACTTCAATCCGGCACTAGGAAACAGACTGAGAAACAACAGTAAAAGATTCTCCTGCATCCCCTTCCATTTGTGCTAGATGAAAGATCGTCTCCCCACATGCTCAGTTCTGAGAGATAAATGTGTGTGAAAGCCATTCTTCACCTAGTTTGTTGGGAACACAAAGTTCCTTTCTGTTGCAAGCTACACTCCATAAAAATATATGGGGTGGTACTAGCTCCAACTCGGTTTTACATTGAAAACTTCAGGAACTTCACACCGGCACAAGCATACAGACTGAGAAACCAGTGTAAAGTTTCTCCTGCAACACGTTCTCTTTGTGCTAGATGAAATAACGTCTCTCCACATGCTCAGTTTTAGAGATATGTTTGTGTGAAATCCGTCCTTCACCTATGTTGTTGGGAACACAAAGTTCCTTTTCAGTTGTAAACTACACTCCATACATAAATATGGGGAGGTACAAGCTCCAACTCGTTTTTAAAGTGAAAACTGCAAGAAGTTAAAACAGGGAGTAGGAAAGAGACTGAGAAACCAGAGTAAAAGTTTCACCTGCAACCCGTTCACTTGTGCCAGGTGAACGAACGTCTCTCCACATGCTCAGTTCTGAGAAATAAGTGTGTGTGAAAGCCGACCTTCACCTTCTTGTTGGGAACACAATGTTCCTTTTCAGTTGCCAAATACACTCCATACATACATAAGGGCTGGTACAAGCACCAACTATATTTTACAGAGAAAACTGCAGGAACTTCAAACAGGCAGTAAGAAACAGACTGAGAATTCAGAATAAAAGTATCCTCTGCAACCCGTTCCCTTTGTGATAGATGAACGAACGTCTCTCCACATGCTCAGTTCTGAGAGATAAGTGTGTGTGAAAGCCGTCCTTCAACTTGCTTGATGGGAACACAAAGATCCTTTTCAGTTGGAATCTACACTCCATACATATATATGAGGAGGTACTAGCTCCAACTCGGTTTTACAGGGAAAAGTGCAGGAAATTGAAACCAGCACTAGGAAACAGACTGAGAAACCAAAGTAAAAGTTTCTCTTGCAACCCGTTAAATTTGTGCTAGATGAATGAACGTCTCTCCACATGCTCAGTTCTGAGAGATAATTGTGTGTGAAAGCCGTCCTTCACCTGGTTTGTTGGGAACACAAAGTTCCTTTTCAGTTGCAAACTACACTCCATATATATATATATGGGGAGGTACGAACTCCACACTCGGTTTTACTGTGAAAACTGCAGGAACTTTAAACCGGCACCAGGAAACAGACTGAGAAACCAGAATAAAAATTTCTCCTGCAAACCGTTTCCTTTGTGCTAGATGAACGAACGTCTATCCACATGCTCAGTTCTGAGATATAAGTGTGTGTGAAATCCATTCTTCACCTAACTTGTTTGGAACACAAAGTTCCTTTCCTGTTGCAAACTACAATCCATACATATATATGGGTAGGTACTAGCTCCAGCTCGGTTTGACAGTGGAAATTAGAATAACTTCATACCGGCACTAGGAAACAGACTGAGAAACCAGAGTAAAAGTTTCTCCTGCAACACTTTGCATTTGTTCTAGATGAACGATCGTCTCTCCACATGCTCAGCTTTGAGAGATAAGTGTGTGTGGAAGCCGTCCTTCACCTAGCTTGTTGGGAACACAAAGTTCCTTTCCAGTTGCAAACTACAGACCATATATATATATGGGGAGGTGCAAGCTCCACACTCGGTTTTACTCTGAAAACTGCAGGAACTTCAAACCGGCCCTAGGAAACATACTGAGAACCCAGAGTAAAAGTATCTCCTGCAAACCATTCCCTTTGTGTTAGATGAACGAACGTCTCTCCACATGCTCAGTTCTGAGAGATAAGTGTGTGTGAAAGCCGTCATTCACCTAACTTGTTGGGAACAAAAAGTTCCTTTCCGGTTGCAAAATACACTCCATACCTATATATGGGGAAGTACTAGCTCCAACTCAGTTTTACAGTGAAAACTGCAAGAACATCAACCCGGAACTAGGAAACAGACTGAGAAACAAGAGTAAAATTTTCTCCTGCAACCCATTCCTTTTTTGCTAGATGAACGAACGTCTCTCCACATGCTGAGTTCTGAGAGATAAGTGTGTGTGAAAGCCGTCCTTCAACTAGATTGTTGGGAACACAAAGTTCCTTTTCAGTTGTAAACTACACTCCATACATATATATGGGGAGGTACTAGCTCCAACTCGGTTTTACAGTGAAAACTGCAGGAAATTCAAACCGGCACTAGGAAACACACTGAGAAACCAGAGTAAAAGTTTCCCCTGCAAACCGTTCCTTTTGTGCTAGATGAACGAACGTCTCTCAACATGCTAAGTTCTGAGAGATAAGTGTGTGTGAAAGCCGTCCTTCACCTAGATTGATGGGAACACAAAGTTCCTTTTCAGTTGCAAACTACACTCCATACATATATATGGGTAGGTACTAGCTCCAACTCGATTTTACAGTGAAAACTGCAGGAACTTCAAACCGGCAATAGGAAACAGACTGAGAAACCAGAGTAAAATTTTCTCCTGCAAACCGTTCCCTTTGTGTTAGATGAACGAACGTATCTCCACATGCACAGTTCTGAGAAATAAGTGTGTGTGAAAGCCGCCCTTCACCTAGCTTGTGGGAACACAAAGTTCCTTTTCAGTTGCAAACTACACTCCATATATATATATGGTGAGGTACTAGCTCCAACTCGGTTTTACAGTGAAAACTACAGGAACTTTAACCTTCACTAGGAAACCAACTGAGAAACAAGAGTAAATGTTTCAACCTGCAAACATTTGCATATATGCTAGATGAACGAACGTCTCTCCACATACCAAGATCTGAGAGAAGTGTGTGTGTGAAAGCCTTCCTTCACCTAGCTTGTTGGGAAGACAAAGTTCATTTTCAATTGCAAACTACTCTCCATACATATATATGGGGAGGTAAAAGCTCCAACTCTGTTTACATTGAAAACTGCAGGAACTTTCATACAGGCACCAGGACCAGACTGAGAAACCAGAGTAATAGTTTCTCCTGCAACACTTTCCCTTTGTGCTAGATGAACGAACGTCTCTCCACAAGCTCAGTTCTGAGGAATAAGTGTGTGTGAAAGCCGCCCTTCACCTAGCTTGTTGGGAACACAAAGTTCCTTTTCAGTTGTAAACAACACTCCATACATACATATGGGGAGGTACAAGCTCCAACTAGTTTTTAAAGTGAAAACTACAAGAACTTAAAACAGGCAGTAGGAAACAGACTGAGAAACCAGAGTAAAATTATCTCTTGCAACCCGTTCCCTTTGTGCTAGATGAACGAACGTCTCTCCACATGCTAAGTTCTGAGGGATAAGTGTGTGTGAAAGCCGTCCTTCACCTAGCTTGTTGGCAACACAAAGTTCCTTTTCAGTTGCAAACTACAGTCCATAAATATATATAAGGAGGTACAAGCTCCAACTCGGTTTACAGTGAAAACGGCAGGAACTTCTAATAGGCAGTCGGAAACAGAGTGAGAAACCAGAGTAAATGTATCTCCTGCAACCCAGTTCCATTTGTGCTACATGAACGAACGTCTCTTCACATGCTCAGTTCTGATAGATAAGTGTTTGTGAAAGCCGCACTTCACCTAACTTGTTGGGAACACAAAGTTCCTTTTCAGTTGCAAACTACACTCCATACATATATATGGGGAAGTACTAGCTCCAACTCAGTTTTTACAGGGAAAACTTCAAGAACATCAAACCGGCACTAGGAAAACAGACTGAGAAACCAGAGTAGAAGGTTCTCCTGCAACACATTCCCTTTGTGCTAGATGAATGAACGTCTCTCCACATGCTCAGTTCTGAGAGAAAGTATTTGTGAAAGCCGCCCTTCATCTAACTGTTGGGAATACAAAGTTCCTTTTCACTTGCAAACTACATTCCATAAATTTATATGGGGAGGTACGACACTCCACACTCGGTTTTACTGTGAAAACTGCAGGAACTTTAAACCGGCACTAGGAAACAGACTGAGAAACCAGAATAAAATTTCTCTTGCAAACCGTTTCCTTGTGCAAGATGAACGAACGTGTCTCCACATGCTCAGTTCTGAGAGATAAGTGTGTGTGAAATCCCTCCTTCACCTATCTTGTTGGGAACACAAATTCCTTTCCTGTTGCAAACTACAATCCCATACATATATATTGGTACGTACTAGCTCCAACTCGGTTTTACATTGAAAACTCCAGGAACTTCATACCGGCACTAGGAAACAGACTGAGAACCAGAGTAAAGATTTCATGCAACCCCTTCCATATGTGCTAGATGAACGAACGTCTCTCCACATGCTCAGGTTTTACAGATATGTATGTGTGAAATCCGTCCTTCACCTAGCTGTTGGGAACACAAAGATCCTTTTCAGTTGCAACTACTACACTCCATACATATATATGGGGAGGGTACTAGCTCCAACTCGGTTTTACAGTGAAAACAACAGGAACTTCAATCCGGCAGTAGGAAACAGACTGAGAACCAGAGTAAAAGTTTCTCCTGCAACCCGTTCCTTTTGTGCTAGATGAACGAACGTCTCTCCTCATGCTCAGTTCTGAGAGATAAGTTTGTGTGAAAGACGTCCTTCACCTAGCTTCTTGGGACAGAAAGTTCCCTTTTCAGTTGTAAACTACACTCCATACATACTTATGGGATGGTACAAGCACCAACTCTATTTTACAGAGAAAATTGCAGGAAATTCAAACAGGCAGTAAGATACAGACTGAGAAACCAGAGATAAAGTTTCTCCTGCAACCTGTTCCTTTTGTGCTAGATGAACGAACGTCTCTCCTCATGCTCAGTTCTGAGAGATAAGTGTGTGTGAAAGACGTCCTTCACCTAGCTTCTTGGGAACAGAAAAGTTCCTTTTCAGTTGCAAACTACCCCTCCATAAAAATATATGGGAGGTACGAGCTCCACAATCGGTTTTACTGTGAAAACTGCAGGAAGTTCAAACCGGCCCTAGGAAACAGACTGAGAAACCAGGGTAAAATTTTCTCCTGCAACCCGTTCTTTTTTGCTAGATGAACGAACGTCTCTCCACATGCTCAGTTCAGAGAGATAAGTGTGTGTGAAAGCCGCCCTTCACCTGGTTTGTTGGGAACACAAAGTTCCTTTTTCAGTTGCAAAATACAGTCCATACATATATATGGGGTTTTACAAGCTCCAACACTTTTTTACAGTGAAAAGGGCAGAATTTGAAACCGGCACTAGGAAAAATACTGAGAAACCAGAGTAAAGTTTCTCCTGCAAACCGTTCCTTTGTGCTAGATGAACGAACATCTCTAGACCTGCACAGTTCTGAGAGTTAAGTGTGTGTGAAAGCCGTCTTTCACCTTGTTTGTTGGGAACACAAAGTTCCTTTCCTGTTGCAAACTACAATCCATACATGTATATGGTAGGTACTAGATCCAGCTCGGTTTTTTACAGTGGAAATTCCAGGAACTTCATACCGGCACTAGGAAACAGACTGAGAAACCAGAGTATAAAGTTTTCTCCTGCAAAACTTTGCATTTGTTCTAGATGAACGATCGTCTCTCCACATGCTCAGCTTTGAGAGATAAGTGTGTGTGGAAGCCGTCCTTCACCTAGCTTGTTGGAACACAAAGTTCCTTTTCAGTTGCAAACTACAGTCCATATATATAATGGGTAGGTACGAGCTCCACACTCGGTTTTACTCTGAAAACTGCAGGAACTTCAAACCGGCCCTAGGAAACATACTGAGAACCCAGAGTAAAAGTATCTCCTGCAAACCATTCCCTTTGTGTAGATGAACGAAACGTCTTCCACATGCTCAGTTCTGAGAGATAAGTGTGTTGTGAAAGCCGTCATTCACCTAACTTGTTGGGAACAAAAGTTCCTTTCCGGTTGCAAAATACACTCATACCTATATATGGGGAAGTACTAGCTCCAACTCAGTTTTACAGTGAAAAACTGCAAGAACATCAACCCGGAACTAGGAAACAGACTGAGAAACAAGAGTAAAATTTTCCCTGCAACCCATTCCTTTTTTGCTAGATGAACGAACTTCTCTCCACATGCTGAGTTCAGAGAGATAATGTGTGTGAAAGCCATTCTTCACCTAGTTTGTGGGAACACAAAGTTCCTTTCCTGTTGCAAGCTACATTCCATAAAATTATATGGGGTGGTACTAGCTCCAACTCGGTTTTACATTGAAACTGCAGGAAATTCACACCGGCACAAGCATACAGACTGAGAACCAGAGTAAAGTTTCTCCTGCAACCCGTTCCCTTTGTGCTAGATGAAAGAACGTCTCACCACATGCTCAGTTTAGAGATATGTTGTGTGAAATCCGTCCTTCACCTATGTTGTTGGGAACACAAAGTTCCTTTTCAGTTGCAAACTACACTCCATACATATATATGGTGTAGTACTAGCTCCAACTCAGTTTTACAGTGAAAACTGCATGAACATCAAACCGGCACTAGGAAACAGACTGAGAACCAGAGTGACAGTTTCTCCTGCTACACTTTCCCTTTGTGCTAGATGAACGAATGTCTCACCACATGCTCAATTCTGAGCGATAAGGGTGTGTGAAAGCCGTCCTTCACCTAGCTTCTTGTGAACACAAATTTCCTTTATGTTACAAACTACACTCCATACATATATATGGAGAGGTACTAGCTCCAACTCGGTTTTACAGTGAAAACTGCAGGAACTTCAAATAGCAGTAGGAAACAGACTGAGAAACCAGAGTAAATGTATCTACTGCAACCCGTTCAATTTGTGTTAGATGAACGAACTTCTCTCATCATGCTCAGTTCTGAGAGATAAGTGTGTGTGAAAGCCGCCCTTCACCTAGCTTTTGGGAAAACAAAGTTCCTTTTCAGTGGCAAAACAACACTGCAAAACATATATATTGGGAGGTACTAGCTCCAACTCGGTTTTACAGTGAAAACTGCAGGAACTTCATCCGGCACTAGGAACAGACTGAGAAACAACAGTAAAAGATTCTCCTGCATCCCCTTCCATTTGTGCTAGATGAAAGATCGTCTCCCCACATGCTCAGTTCTGAGAGATAAATGTGTGTGAAAGCCATTCTTCACCTAGTTTGTTGGGAACACAAAGTTCCTTTCTGTTGCAAGCTACACTCCATAAAAATATATGGGGTGGTACTAGCTCCAACTCGGTTTTACAGGGAAAAGTGCAGGAATTCCACACCGGCACAAGCATACAGACTGAGAAACCAGAGTAAAGTTGCTCTCCTGCAACACGTTCCCTTTGTGCTAGATGAATAACGTCTCTCCACATGCTCAGTTTAGAGATATGTTTGTGTGAAATCCGTCCTTCACCTATGTTGTTGGGAACACAAAAGTTCCTTTTCAGTTGTAAACTACACTCCATACATAAATATGGGGAGGTACAAGCTCCAACTCGTTTTTAAAGTGAAAACTGCAAGAAGTTAAAACAGGGAGTAGGAAAGAGACTGAGAAACCAGAGTAAAAGTTTCACCTGCAACCCGTTCACTTGTGCTAGGTGAACGAACGTCTCTCCACATGCTCAGTTCTGAGAAATAAGTGTGTGTGAAAGCCGACCTTCACCTTCTTGTTGGGAACACAAGTTCCTTTTCAGTTGCCAACTACACTCCATACATACATAAGGGTTGGTACAAGCACCAACTATATTTTACAGAGAAAACTGCAGGAACTTCAAACAGGCAGTAAGAAACAGACTGAGAATTCAGAATAAAAGTATCCTCTGCAACCCGTTCCCTTGTGATAGATGAACGAACGTCTCTCCACATGCTCAGTTCTGAGAGATAAGTGTGTGTGAAAGCCGTCCTTCAACTTGCTTGATGGGAACACAAAGATCCTTTTCAGTTGGAATCTACACTCCATACATATATATGAGGAGGTACTAGCTCCAACTCGGTTTTACAGGGAAAAGTGCAGGAAATTGAAACCGGCACTAGGAAACAGACTGAGAAACCAAAGTAAAAGTTTCTCTTGCAACCCGTTAAATTTGTGCTAGATGAACGAAAGTCTCTCCACATGCTCAGTTCTGGAGAGATAATTGTGTGTGAAAGCCGTCCTTCACCTGGTTTGTTGGGAACACAAAGTTCCTTTTCAGTTGCAAACTACAGTCCATATATATATATGGGTAGGTACGAGCTCCACACTCGGTTTTACTCTGAAAACTGCAGGAACTTCAAACCGGCCCTAGGAAACATACTGAGAACCCAGAGTAAAAGTATCTCCTGCAAACCATTCCCTTTGTGTTAGATGAACGAACGTCTCTCCACATGCTCAGTTCTGAGAGATAAGTGTGTGTGAAAGCCGTCATTCACCTAACTTGTTGGGAACAAAAAGTTCCTTTCCGGTTGCAAAATACACTCCATACCTATATATGGGGAAGTAACTAGCTCCAACTCAGTTTTACAGTGAAAACTGCAAGAACATCAACCCGGGAACTAGGAACAGACTGAGAAACAAGAGTAAAATTTTCCCTGCAACCCATTCCTTTTTTGCTAGATGAACGAACTTCTCTCCACATGCTGAGTTCAGAGAGATAAATGTGTGTGAAAGCCATTCTTCACCTAGTTTGTTGGGAACACAAAGTTCCTTTCCTGTTGCAAGCTACATTCCATAAAATTATATGGGGTGGTACTAGCTCCAACTCGGTTTTACAGGGAAAAGTGCAGGAAATTCACACCGGCACAAGCATACAGACTGAGAAACCAGAGTAAAGTTTCTCCTGCAACCCGTTCCCTTTGTGCTAGATGAAAGAACGTCTCACCACATGCTCAGTTTTAGAGATATGTTTGTGTGAAATCCGTCCTTCACCTATGTTGTTGGGAACACAAAGTTCCTTTTCAGTTGCAAACTACACTCCATACATATATATGGTGTAGTACTAGCTCCAACTCAGTTTTACAGTGAAAACTGCATGAACATCAAACCGGCACTAGGAAACAGACTGAGAAACCAGAGTAACAGTTTCTCCTGCTACACTTTCCCTTTGTGCTAGATGAACGAATGTCTCACCACATGCTCAATTCTGAGCGATAAGTGTGTGTGAAAGCCGTCCTTCACCTAGCTTCTTGTGAACACAAATTTCCTTTATGTTACAAACTACACTCCATACATATATATGGAGAGGTATTAGCTCCAACTCGGTTTTACAGTGAAAACTGCAGGAACTTCAAATAGGCAGTAGGAAACAGACTGAGAAACCAGAGTAAATGTATCTACTGCAACCCGTTCAATTTGTGCTAGATGAACGAACTTCTCTCATCATGCTCAGTTCTGAGAGATAAGTGTGTGTGAAAGCCGCCCTTCACCTAGCTTTTTGGGAAACAAAGTTCCTTTTCAGTGGCAAACAACACTGCAAACATATATATTGGGAGGTACTAGCTCCAACTCGGTTTTACAGTGAAAACTGCAGGAACTTCAATCCGGCACTAGGAAACAGACTGAGAAACAACAGTAAAAGATTCTCCTGCATCCCCTTCCATTTGTGCTAGATGAAAGATCGTCTCCCCACATGCTCAGTTCTGAGAGATAAATGTTGTGTGAAAGCCATTCTTCACCTAGTTTGTTGGGAACACAAAGTTCCTTTCTGTTGCAAGCTACACTCCATAAAAATATATGGGGTGGTACTAGCTCCAACTCGGTTTTACATTGAAAACTTCAGGAACTTCACACCGGCACAAGCATACAGACTGAGAAACCAGTGTAAAGTTTCTCCTGCAACAAGTTCTCTTTGTGCTAGATGAAATAACGTCTCTCCACATGCTCAGTTTTAGAGATATGTTTGTGTGAAATCCGTCCTTCACCTATGTTGTTGGGAACACAAAGTTCCTTTTCAGTTGTAAACTACACTCCATACATAAATATGGGGAGGTACAAGCTCCAACTCGTTTTTAAAGTGAAAACTGCAAGAAGTTAAAACAGGGAGTAGGAAAGAGACTGAGAAACCAGAGTAAAAGTTTCACCTGCAACCCGTTCACTTGTGCCAGGTGAACGAACGTCTCTCCACATGCTCAGTTCTGAGAAATAAGTGTGAGTGAAAGCCGACCTTCACCTTCTTGTTGGGAACACAATGTTCCTTTTCAGTTGCCAAATACACTCCATACATACATAAGGGCTGGTACAAGCACCAACTATATTTTACAGAGAAAACTGCAGGAACTTCAAACAGGCAGTAAGAAACAGACTGAGAATTCAGAATAAAAGTATCCTCTGCAACCCGTTCCCTTTGTGATAGATGAACGAACGTCTCTCCACATGCTCAGTTCTGAGAGATAAGTGTGTGTGAAAGCCGTCCTTCAACTTGCTTGATGGGAACACAAAGATCCTTTTCAGTTGGAATCTACACTCCATACATATATATGAGGAGGTACTAGCTCCAACTCGGTTTTACAGGGAAAAGTGCAGGAAATTGAAACCAGCACTAGGAAACAGACTGAGAAACCAAAGTAAAAGTTTCTCTTGCAACCCGTTAAATTTGTGCTAGATGAATGAACGTCTCTCCACATGCTCAGTTCTGAGAGATAATTGTGTGTGAAGCCGTCCTTCACCTGGTTTGTTGGGAACACAAAGTTCCTTTTCAGTTGCAAACTACACTCCATATATATATATATGGGGAGGTACGAACTCCACACTCGGTTTTACTGTGAAAACTGCAGGAACTTTAAACCGGCACCAGGAAACAGACTGAGAAACCAGAATAAAAATTTCTCCTGCAAACCGTTTCCTTTGTGCTAGATGAACGAACGTCTATCCACATGCTCAGTTCTGAGATATAAGTGTGTGTGAAATCCATTCTTCACCTAACTTGTTTGGAACACAAAGTTCCTTTCCTGTTGCAAACTACAATCCATACATATATATGGGTAGGTACTAGCTCCAGCTCGGTTTGACAGTGGAAATTAGAATAACTTCATACCGGCACTAGGAAACAGACTGAGAAACCAGAGTAAAAGTTTCTCCTGCAACACTTTGCATTTGTTCTAGATGAACGATCGTCTCTCCACATGCTCAGCTTTGAGAGATAAGTGTGTGTGGAAGCCGTCCTTCACCTAGCTTGTTGGGAACACAAAGTTCCTTTCCAGTTGCAAACTACAGACCATATATATATATGGGGAGGTGCAAGCTCCACACTCGGTTTTACTCTGAAAACTGCAGGAACTTCAAACCGGCCCTAGGAAACATACTGAGAACCCAGAGTAAAAGTATCTCCTGCAAACCATTCCCTTTGTGTTAGATGAACGAACGTCTCTCCACATGCTCAGTTCTGAGAGATAAGTGTGTGTGAAAGCCGTCATTCACCTAACTTGTTGGGAACAAAAAGTTCCTTTCCGGTTGCAAAATACACTCCATACCTATATATGGGGAAGTACTAGCTCCAACTCAGTTTTACAGTGAAAACTGCAAGAACATCAACCCGGAACTAGGAAACAGACTGAGAAACAAGAGTAAAATTTTCTCCTGCAACCCATTCCTTTTTTGCTAGATGAACGAACGTCTCTCCACATGCTGAGTTCTGAGAGATAAGTGTGTGTGAAAGCCGTCCTTCAACTAGATTGTTGGGAACACAAAGTTCCTTTTCAGTTGTAAACTACACTCCATACATATATATGGGGAGGTACTAGCTCCAACTCGGTTTTACAGTGAAAACTGCAGGAAATTCAAACCGGCACTAGGAAACACACTGAGAAACCAGAGTAAAAGTTTCCCCTGCAAACCGTTCCTTTTGTGCTAGATGAACGAACGTCTCTCAACATGCTAAGTTCTGAGAGATAAGTGTGTGTGAAAGCCGTCCATCACCTAGATTGATGGGAACACAAAGTTCCTTTTCAGTTGCAAACTACACTCCATACATATATATGGGTAGGTACTAGCTCCAACTCGATTTTACAGTGAAAACTGCAGGAACTTCAAACCGGCAATAGGAAACAGACTGAGAAACCAGAGTAAAATTTTCTCCTGCAAACCGTTCCCTTTGTGTTAGATGAACGAACGTATCTCCACATGCACAGTTCTGAGAAATAAGTGTGTGTGAAAGCCGCCCTTCACCTAGCTTGTGGGAACACAAAGTTCCTTTTCAGTTGCAAACTACACTCCATATATATATATGGTGAGGTACTAGCTCCAACTCGGTTTTACAGTGAAAACTACAGGAACTTTAACCTTCACTAGGAAACCAACTGAGAAACAAGAGTAAATGTTTCAACCTGCAAACATTTGCATATATGCTAGATGAACGAACGTCTCTCCACATACCAAGATCTGAGAGAAGTGTGTGTGTGAAAGCCTTCCTTCACCTAGCTTGTTGGGAAGACAAAGTTCATTTTCAATTGCAAACTACTCTCCATACATATATATGGGGAGGTAAAAGCTCCAACTCTGTTTACATTGAAAACTGCAGGAACTTCATACAGGCACCAGGACCAGACTGAGAAACCAGAGTAATAGTTTCTCCTGCAACACTTTCCCTTTGTGCTAGATGAACGAACGTCTCTCCACAAGCTCAGTTCTGAGGAATAAGTGTGTGTGAAAGCCGCCCTTCACCTAGCTTGTTGGGAACACAAAGTTCCTTTTCAGTTGTAAACAACACTCCATACATACATATGGGGAGGTACAAGCTCCAACTAGTTTTTAAAGTGAAAACTACAAGAACTTAAAACAGGCAGTAGGAAACAGACTGAGAAACCAGAGTAAAATTATCTCTTGCAACCCGTTCCCTTTGTGCTAGATGAACGAACGTCTCTCCACATGCTAAGTTCTGAGGGATAAGTGTGTGTGAAAGCCGTCCTTCACCTAGCTTGTTGGCAACACAAAGTTCCTTTTCAGTTGCAAACTACAGTCCATAAATATATATAAGGAGGTACAAGCTCCAACTCGGTTTACAGTGAAAACGGCAGGAACTTCTAATAGGCAGTCGGAAACAGAGTGAGAAACCAGAGTAAATGTATCTCCTGCAACCAGTTCCATTTGTGCTACATGAACGAACGTCTCTTCACATGCTCAGTTCTGATAGATAAGTGTTTGTGAAAGCCGCACTTCACCTAACTTGTTGGGAACACAAAGTTCCTTTTCAGTTGCAAACTACACTCCATAAATATATATGGGGAAGTACTAGCTCCAACTCAGTTTTACAGGGAAAACTTCAAGAACATCAAACCGGCACTAGGAAACAGACTGAGAAACCAGAGTAGAAGGTTCTCCTGCAACACATTCCCTTTGTGCTAGATGAATGAACGTCTCTCCACATGCTCAGTTCTGAGAGATAAGTATATGTGAAAGCCGCCCTTCATCTAACTTGTTGGGAATACAAAGTTCCTTTTCACTTGCAAACTACATTCCATAAATTTATATGGGGAGGTACGAACTCCACACTCGGTTTTACTGTGAAAACTGCAGGAACTTTAAACCGGCACTAGGAAACAGACTGAGAAACCAGAATAAAATCTTCTCTTGCAAACCGTTTCCTTGTGCAAGATGAACGAACGTCTCTCCACATGCTCAGTTCTGAGAGATAAGTGTGTGTGAAATCCATCCTTCACCTATCTTGTTGGGAACACAAAATTCCTTTCATGTTGCAAACTACAATCCATACATATATATTGGTACGTACTAGCTCCAACTCTGTTTTACATTGAAAACTCCAGGAACTTCATACCGGCACTAGGAAACAGACTGAGAAACCAGAGTAAAAGTATTTCATGCAACCCCTTCCATATGTGCTAGATGAACGAACGTCTCTCCACATGCTCAGGTTTACAGATATGTATGTGTGAAATCCGTCCTTCACCTAGCTTGTTGGGAACACAAAGATCCTTTTCAGTTGCAAACTACACTCCATACATATATATGGGGAGGTACTAGCTCCAACTCGGTTTTACAGTGAAAACAACAGGAACTTCAATCCGGCAGTAGGAAACAGACTGAGAAACCAGAGTAAAAGTTTCTCCTGCAACCCGTTCCTTTTGTGCTAGATGAACGAACGTCTCTCCTCATGCTCAGTTCTGAGAGATAAGTTTGTGTGAAAGACGTCCTTCACCTAGCTTCTTGGGAACAGAAAGTTCCTTTTCAGTTGTAAACTACACTCCATACATACTTATGGGGAGGTACAAGCACCAACTCTATTTTACAGAGAAAATTGCAGGAAATTCAAACAGGCAGTAAGATACAGACTGAGAAACCAGAGATAAAGTTTCTCCTGCAACCTGTTCCTTTTGTGCTAGATGAACGAACGTCTCTCCTCATGCTCAGTTCTGAGAGATAAGTGTGTGTGAAAGACGTCCTTCACCTAGCTTCTTGGGAACAGAAAGTTCCTTTTCAGTTGCAAACTACCCTCCATAAAAATATATGGGGAGGTACGAGCTCCACAATCGGTTTTACTGTGAAAACTGCAGGAAGTTCAAACCGGCCCTAGGAAACAGACTGAGAAACCAGGGTAAAATTTTCTCCTGCAACCCGTTCCTTTTTTGCTAGATGAACGAACTTCTCTCCACATGCTCAGTTCAGAGAGATAAGTGTGTGTGAAAGCCGCCCTTCACCTGGTTTGTTGGGAACACAAAGTTCCTTTTCAGTTGCAAAATACAGTCCATACATATATATGGGGTTTTACAAGCTCCAACACTTTTTTACAGTGAAAAGTGCAGGAATTTGAAACCGGCACTAGGAAAAATACTGAGAAACCAGAGTAAAAGTTTCTCCTGCAAACCGTTCCTTTTGTGCTAGATGAACGAACATCTCTAGACCTGCACAGTTCTGAGAGTTAAGTGTGTGTGAAAGCCGTCTTTCACCTTGTTTGTTGGGAACACAAAGTTCCTTTCCTGTTGCAAACTACAATCCATACATGTATATGGGTAGGTACTAGATCCAGCTCGGTTTTACAGTGGAAATTCCAGGAACTTCATACCGGCACTAGGAAACAGACTGAGAAACCAGAGTAAAAGTTTCTCCTGCAAAACTTTGCATTTGTTCTAGATGAACGATCGTCTCTCCACATGCTCAGCTTTGAGAGATAAGTGTGTGTGGAAGCCGTATTTCACCTAGCTTGTTGGGAACACAAAGTTCCTTTTCAGTTGCAAACTACAGTCCATATATATATATGGGTAGGTACGAGCTCCACACTCGGTTTTACTCTGAAAACTGCAGGAACTTCAAACCGGCCCTAGGAAACATACTGAGAACCCAGAGTAAAAGTATCTCCTGAAAACCATTCCCTTTGTGTTAGATGAACGAACGTCTCTCCACATGCTCAGTTCTGAGAGATAAGTGTGTGTGAAAGCCGTCATTCACCTAACTTGTTGGGAACAAAAAGTTCCTTTCCGGTTGCAAAATACACTCCATACCTATATATGGGGAAGTACTAGCTCCAACTCAGTTTTACAGTGAAAACTGCAAGAACATCAACCCGGAACTAGGAAACAGACTGAGAAACAAGAGTAAAATTTTCCCTGCAACCCATTCCTTTTTTGCTAGATGAACGAACTTCTCTCCACATGCTGAGTTCAGAGAGATAAATGTGTGTGAAAGCCATTCTTCACCTAGTTTGTTGGGAACACAAAGTTCCTTTCCTGTTGCAAGCTACATTCCATAAAATTATATGGGGTGGTACTAGCTCCAACTCGGTTTTACATTGAAAACTGCAGGAAATTCACACCGGCACAAGCATACAGACTGAGAAACCAGAGTAAAGTTTCTCCTGCAACCCGTTCCCTTTGTGCTAGATGAAAGAACGTCTCACCACATGCTCAGTTTTAGAGATATGTTTGTGTGAAATCCGTCCTTCACCTATGTTGTTGGGAACACAAAGTTCCTTTTCAGTTGCAAACTACACTCCATACATATATATGGTGTAGTACTAGCTCCAACTCAGTTTTACAGTGAAAACTGCATGAACATCAAACCGGCACTAGGAAACAGACTGAGAAACCAGAGTGACAGTTTCTCCTGCTACACTTTCCCTTTGTGCTAGATGAACGAATGTCTCACCACATGCTCAATTCTGAGCGATAAGTGTGTGTGAAAGCCGTCCTTCACCTAGCTTCTTGTGAACACAAATTTCCTTTATGTTAAAAACTACACTCCATACATATATATGGAGAGGTACCAGCTCCAACTCGGTTTTACAGTGAAAACTGCAGGAACTTCAAATAGGCAGTAGGAAACAGACTGAGAAACCAGAGTAAATGTATCTACTGCAACCCGTTCAATTTGTGTTAGATGAACGAACTTCTCTCATCATGCTCAGTTCTGAGAGATAAGTGTGTGTGAAAGCCGCCCTTCACCTAGCTTTTTGGGAAAACAAAGTTCCTTTTCAGTGGCAAACAACACTGCAAACATATATATTGGGAGGTACTAGCTCCAACTCGGTTTTACAGTGAAAACTGCAGGAACTTCAATCCGGCACTAGGAAACAGACTGAGAAACAACAGTAAAAGATTCTCCTGCATCCCCTTCCATTTGTGCTAGATGAAAGATCGTCTCCCCACATGCTCAGTTCTGAGAGATAAATGTGTGTGAAAGCCATTCTTCACCTAGTTTGTTGGGAACACAAAGTTCCTTTCTGTTGCAAGCTACACTCCATAAAAATATATGGGGTGGTACTAGCTCCAACTCGGTTTTACAGGGAAATGTGCAGGAAATTCACACCGGCACAAGCATACAGACTGAGAAACCAGAGTAAAGTTTCTCCTGCAACACGTTCCCTTTGTGCTAGATGAAATAACGTCTCTCCACATGCTCAGTTTTAGAGATATGTTTGTGTGAAATCCGTCCTTCACCTATGTTGTTGGGAACACAAAGTTCCTTTTCAGTTGTAAACTACACTCCATACATAAATATGGGGAGGTACAAGCTCCAACTCGTTTTTAAAGTGAAAACTGCAAGAAGTTAAAACAGGGAGTAGGAAAGAGACTGAGAAACCAGAGTAAAAGTTTCACCTGCAACCCGTTCACTTGTGCTAGGTGAACGAACGTCTCTCCACATGCTCAGTTCTGAGAAATAAGTGTGTGTGAAAGCCGACCTTCACCTTCTTGTTGGGAACACAATGTTCCTTTTCAGTTGCCAACTACACTCCATACATACATAAGGGTTGGTACAAGCACCAACTATATTTTACAGAGAAAACTGCAGGAACTTCAAACAGGCAGTAAGAAACAGACTGAGAATTCAGAATAAAAGTATCCTCTGCAACCCGTTCCCTTTGTGATAGATGAACGAACGTCTCTCCACATGCTCAGTTCTGAGAGATAAGTGTGTGTGAAAGCCGTCCTTCAACTTGCTTGATGGGAACAAAAAGATCCTTTTCAGTTGGAATCTACACTCCATACATATATATGAGGAGGTACTAGCTCCAACTCGGTTTTACAGGGAAAAGTGCAGGAAATTGAAACCGGCACTAGGAAACAGACTGAGAAACCAAAGTAAAAGTTTCTCTTGCAACCCGTTAAATTTGTGCTAGATGAACGAAAGTCTCTCCACATGCTCAGTTCTGAGAGATAATTGTGTGTGAAAGCCGTCCTTCACCTGGTTTGTTGGGAACACAAAGTTCCTTTTCAGTTGCAAACTACACTCCATATATATATTTATGGGGAGGTACGAACTCCACACTCGGTTTTACTGTGAAAACTGCAGGAACTTTAAACCGGCACCAGGAAACAGACTGAGAAACCAGAATAAAAATTTCTCCTGCAAACCGTTTCCTTTGTGCTAGATGAACGAACGTCTATCCACATGCTCAGTTCTGAGATATAAGTGTGTGTGAAATCCATTCTTCACCTAACTTGTTTGGAACAGAAACTTCCTTTCCTGTTGCAAACTACAATCCATACATATATATGGGTAGGTACTAGCTCCAGCTCGGTTTTACAGTGGAAATTAGAATAACTTCATACCGGCACTAGGAAACAGACTGAGAAACCAGAGTAAAAGTTTCTCCTGCAACACTTTGCATTTGTTCTAGATGAACGATCGTCTCTCCACATGCTCAGCTTTGAGAGATAAGTGTGTGTGGAAGCCGTCCTTCACCTAGCTTGTTGGGAACACAAAGTTCCTTTCCAGTTGCAAACTACAGACCATATATATATATGGGGAGGTGCAAGCTCCACACTCGGTTTTACTCTGAAAACTGCAGGAACTTCAAACCGGCCCTAGGAAACATACTGAGAACCCAGAGTAAAAGTATCTCCTGCAAACCATTCCCTTTGTGTTAGATGAACGAACGTCTCTCCACATGCTCAGTTCTGAGAGATAAGTGTGTGTGAAAGCCGTCATTCACCTAACTTGTTGGGAACAAAAAGTTCCTTTCCGGTTGCAAAATACACTCCATACCTATATATGGGGAAGTACTAGCTCCAACTCAGTTTTACAGTGAAAACTGCAAGAACATCAACCCGGAACTAGGAAACAGACTGAGAAACAAGAGTAAAATTTTCTCCTGCAACCCATTCCTTTTTTGCTAGATGAACGAACGTCTCTCCACATGCTGATTTCTGAGAGATAAATGTGTGTGAAAGCCATTCTTCACCTAGTTTGTTGGGAACACAAAGTTCCTTTCTTGTTGCAAGCTACACTCCATAAAAATGTATGGGGTGGTACTAGCTCCAACTCGGTTTTACATTGAAAACTTCAGGAACTTCACACTGGCACAAGCATACAGACTGAGAAACCAGAGTAAAGTTTCTCCTGCAACCCGTTCCCTTTGTGCTAGATGAAAGAACGTCTCTCCACATGCTCAGTTTTAGAGATATGTTTGTGTGAAATCCGTCCTTCACCTATGTTGTTGGGAACACAAAGTTCCTTTTCAGTTGTAAACTACACTCCATACATAAATATGGGGAGGTACAAGCTCCAACTCGTTTTTAAAGTGAAAACTGCAAGAACTTAAAACAGGGAGTAGGAAAGAGACTGAGAAACGAGAGTAAAAGTTTCACCTGCAACCCGTTCATTTGTGCTAGGTGAACGAACGTCTCTCCACATGCTCAGTTCTGAGAGATAAGTGTGTGTGAAAGCCGACCTTCACCTTCTTGTTGGGAACACAAAGTTCCTTTTCAGTTGCCAACTACACTCCATACATACATAAGGGCTGGTACAAGCACCAACTATATTTACAGAGAAAACTGCAGGAACTTCAAAAAGGCAGTAAGAAACAGACTGAGAATTCAGAATAAAAGTATCTTCTGCAACCCGTTCCCTTTGTGATAGATGAACGAACGTCTCTCCACATGCTAAGTTCTGAGGGATAAGTGTGTGTGAAAGCCGTCCTTCACCTAGCTTGTTGGGAACACAAAATTCTTTTTCAGTTGCAAACTACACTCCATATATATATAAGAGGAGGTACAATCTCCAACTCGTTTTTACAGTGAAAACGGCAGGAACTTCAAATAGGCAGTAGGAAACAGAATGAGAAACCAGAGTAAAAGTATCTCCTGCAACCAGTTCCAATTTTGCTACATGAACGAACGTCTCTCCACATGCTCAGCTCTGAGAGATAAGTGTGTGTGAAAGCCGTCCTTCACCTAGCTTGTTGGGAACACAAAGTTCCTATTCAGTTGCAAACTACACTCCATACATATATATGTTGAAGTACTAGCTCCAACTCAGTTTTACCGTGAAAACTGCATGAACATCAAACCGGCACTAGGAAACAGACTGAGAAACCAGAGTAAAAGTTTCTCCTGCAACCCTTTCCGTTTGTGCTAGATGAATGATTGTCTCACCACAGGCTCAATTCTGAGCGATAATTGTGTGTGAAAGCCGTCCTTCACCTGGCTTCTTGGGAACACAAATTTCCTTTATGTTACAAACTACACTCCATACATATATATGGAGAGGTACTAGCTCCAACTCTTTTTACAGTGAAAACTGCAGGAACTTCAATCCGGCACTAGGAAACAGACTGAGAACAACAGTAAAAGATTCTCCTGCATCCCGTTCCATTTGTGCTAGATGAAAGATCGTCTCCCCACATGCTCAGTTCTGAGAGATATATGTGTGTGAAAGCCGTCTTTCACCTAGCTTTTTGGGAACTCAAAGTTCCTTTTCAGTTGCAAACTAAACTCCATATAAATATATGGGGAGTTACGAGCTCCACAATCGGTTTTACTGTGAAAACTGCAGGAAGTTCAAACCGTCCCTAGGAAACAGACTGAGAAACCAGTGTAAAATTTTCTCCTCCAACCCGTTCCATTTTTGCTAGATGAACGAACGTCTCTCCACATGCTCAGTTCAGAGAGATAAGTGTGTGTGAAAGCCATCCTTCCCCTAGCTTGTTGGGAACACAAAGTTCTTTTCTGTTGCAAACTACACTCCATAAAAATACATGGGGTGGTACTAGTTCCAACTCGGTTTTACATTGAAAACTGCAGGAAATCACACCGGCACAAGCATACAGACTGAGAAACCAGAGTAAAGTTCCTCCTGCAACCCGTTCCCTTTGTGCTAGATGAACGAACGTCTCTCCACATGCTCAGTTTTACAGATATGTTTGTGTGAAATCCGTCCTTCAGCTAGCTTGATGGGAACACAAAGATCCTTTTCAGTTGGAATCTACACTCCATACATATATATGAGGAGGTACTAGCTCCAACTCGGTTTTACAGGGAAAAGTGCAGGAAATTGAAACCGGCACTAGGAAACAGACTGAGAAACCAAAGTAAAAGTTTCTCCTGCAACCCGTTAAATTTGTGCTAGATGAATGAACTTCTCTCCACATGCTCAGTTCTGAGAGATAATTGTGTGTTAAATCCGTCCTTCACCAAGGTTGTTGGGAACACAAAGTTCCTTTTCAGTTGTAAACAACACTCCATACATACATACGGGGAGGTACAAGCTCCAACTCGTTTTTAAAGTGAAAACTGCAAGAACTTAAAACAGGGAGTAGGAAAGAGACTGAGAAACCAGAGTAAAAGTTTCACCTGCAACCCGTTCACTTGTGCTAGGTGAACGAACGTCTCTCCACATGCTCAGTTCTGAGAGATAAGTGTGTGTGAAAGCCGACCTTCACCTTCTTGTTGGGAACACAAAGTTCCTTTTCAGTTGCCAACTACACTCCATACATACATAAGGGCTGGTACAAGCACCAACTATATTTTACAGAGAAAACTGCAGGAACTTCAAACAGGCAGTAAGAAACAGACTGAGAATTCAGAATAAAAGTATCTTCTGCAACCCGTTCCCTTTGTGATAGATGAACGAACGTCTCTCCACCTGCTCAGTTCTGAGAGATAAGTGTGTGTGAAAGCCGTCCTTCAACTTGCTTGATGGGAACACAAAGATCCTTTTCAGTTGGAATCTACACTCCATACATATATATGAGGAGGTACTAGCTCCAACTCGGTTTTACAGGGAAAAGTGCAGGAAATTGATACCGGCACTAGGAAACAGACTGAGAATCCAAAGTAAAAGTTTCTCCTGCAACCCGTTAAATTTGTGCTAGATGAATGAACGTCTCTCCACATGCTCAGTTCTGAGAGATAATTGTGTGTGAAAGCCGTCCTTCACCTGGTTTGTTGGGAACACAAAGTTCCTTTTCAGTTGCAAACTACATTCCATACATATATATGGGGTTTTACATGCTCCAACTAGATTTTACAGTGAAAACTGCAAGAACTTGAAACCGGCACTAGGAAAAATACTGAGAAACCAGAGTAAAAATTTCTCCTGCAAATGGTTCCATTTGTGCTAGATGAACGAACGTCTCTCCACCTGCACAGTTCTGAGAGATAAGGGTGTGTGAAAGCCGTCCTTCAACTTGCTTGTTGGGAACACAAAGTTCCTTACATGTTGCAAACTACAATCCTTACATATATATGGGTAGGTACTAGCTCCAGCTCGGTTTTACAGTGAAAATTCCAGGAACTTCATACCGGCACTAGGAAACAGACTGAGAAACCAGAGTAAAAGTTTCTCCTCCAACCCGTTCCATTTTTGCTAGATGAACGATCGTCTCTCCACATGCTCAGTTTTGAGAGATAAGTGTGTGTGGAAGCCGTCCTTCACCTAGCTTGATGGGAACACAATGTTCCTATTCAGTTGCAAACTACAGTCCATATATATATATGGGGAGGTACGAGCTCCACACTCGGTTTTACTGTGAAAACTTCAGGAAATTCAAACCGGCCCTAGGAAAAAGACTGAGAAACCAGAGTAAAAATTTTCTCCTGCAAACCGTTTCTTTGTCTTAGATGAAAGAACGTATCTCCACATGCTCAGTTCTGAGAGATAAGTGTGTGTGAAAGCCATCCTTCACCTAGCTTGTTGGGAACACAAAGTTCCTTTTCAGTTGCAAACTACACTCCATATATATATATATGGGGAGGTACGAACTCCACACTCGGTTTTACTGTGAAAACTGCAGGAACTTTAAACCGGCACCAGGAAACAGACTGAGAAACCGGAATAAAAATTTCTCCTACAAACCGTTTCCTTTGTGCTAGATGAACGAACGTCTATCCACATGCTCAGTTCTGAGATATAAGTGTGTGTGAAATCCATTCTTCACCTAGCTTGTTTGGAACACAAAGTTCCTTTCCTGTTGCAAACTACAATCCATACATATATATGGGTAGGTACTAGCTCCAGCTCGGTTTTACACTGGAAATTAGAATAACTTCATACCGGCACTAGGAAACAGACTGAGAAACCAGAGTAAAAGTTTCTCCTGCAACACTTTGCATTTGTTCTAGATGAACGATCGTCTCTCCACATGCTCAGCTTTGAGAGATAAGTGTGTGTGGAAGCCGTCCTTCACCTAGCTTGTTGGGAACACAAAGTTCCTTTCCAGTTGCAAACTACAGACCATATATATATATGGGGAGGTACAAGCTCCAACTCGGTTTTACAGTGAAAACTGCAAGAACATCAACACGGAACTAGGAAACAGACTGAGAAACAAGAGTAAAATTTTCTCCTGCCACCCATTCCTTTTTTGCTAGATGAACGAACGTCTCTCCACATGCTGAGTTCTGAGAGATAAATGTGTGTGAAAGCCATTCTTCACCTAGTTTGTTGGGAACACAAAGTTCCTTTCCTGTTGCAAGCTACACTCCATAAAAATATATGGGGTGGTACTAGCTCCAACTCGGTTTTACATTGAAAACTTCAGGAACTTCACACTGGCACAAGCATACAGACTGAGAAACCAGAGTAAAGTTTCTCCTGCAAACCCGTTCCCTTTGTGCTAGATGAAAGAACGTCTCTCCACATGCTCAGTTTTAGAGATATGTTTGTGTGAAATCCGTCCTTCACCTATGTTGTTGGGAACACAAAGTTCCTTTTCAGTTGTAAACTACACTCCATACATAAATATGGGGAGGTACAAGCTCCAACTCGTTTTTAAAGTGAAAACTGCAAGAACTTAAAACAGGGAGTAGGAAAGAGACTGAGAAACCAGAGTAAAAGTTTCACCTGCAACCCGTTCATTTGTGCTAGGTGAACGAACGTCTCTCCACATGCTCATTTCTGAGAGATAAGTGTGTGTGAAAGCCGACCTTCACCTTCTTGTTGGGAACACAAAGTTCCTTTTCAGTTGCCAACTACACTCCATACATACATAAGGGCTGGTACAAGCACCAACTATATTTTACAGAGAAAACTGCAGGAACTTCAAACAGGCAGTAAGAAACAGACTGAGAATTCAGAATAAAAGTATCTTCTGCAACCCGTTCCCTTTGTGATAGATGAACGAACGTCTCTCCACATGCTAAGTTCTGAGGGATAAGTGTGTGTGAAAGCCGTCCTTCACCTAGCTTGTTGGGAACACAAAGTTCTTTTTCAGTTGCCAACTACACTCCATACATATATAAGAGGAGGTACAATCTCCAACTCGTTTTTACAGTGAAAACGGCAGGAACTTCAAATAGGCAGTAGGAAACAGAATGAGAAACCAGAGTAAAAGTATCTCCTGCAACCAGTTCCACTTTTGCTACATGAACGAACGTCTCTCCACATGCTCAGCTCTGAGAGATAATTGTGTGTGAAAGCCGTCCTTCACCTAGCTTGTTGGGAACACAAAGTTCCTATTCAGTTGCAAACTACACTCCATACATATATATGGTGAAGTACTAGCTCCAACTCAGTTTTACCGTGAAAACTGCATGAACATCAAACCGGCACTAGGAAACAGACTGAGAAACCAGAGTAAAAGTTTCTCCTGCAACCCTTTCCCTTTGTGCTAGATGAACGATTGTCTCACCACAGGCTCAATTCTGAGAGATAATTGTGTGTGAAAGCCGTCCTTCACCTGGCTTCTTGGGAACACAAATTTCCTTTATGTTAGAAACTACACTCCATACATATATATGGAGAGGTACTAGCTCCAACTCTTTTTTACAGTGAAAACTGCAGGAACTTCAAATAGGCAGTAGGAAACAGACTGAGAAACCAGAGTAAATGTATCTACTGCAAACCATTTCCTTTGTGTTAGATGAACGAACTTCTCTCATCATGCTCAGTTCTGAGAGATAAGTGTGTGTGAAAGCCGCCCTTCACCTAGCTTTTTGGGAAAACAAAGTTCCTTTTCAGTGGCAAACAACACTGCAAACATATATATGGGGAGGTACAAGCTCCAACTCGGTTTTACAGTGAAAACTGCAGGAACTTCAATCCGGCACTAGGAAACAGACTGAGAAACAACAGTAAAAGATTCTCCTGCATCCCGTTCCATTTGTGCTAGATGAAAGATCGTCTCCCCACATGCTCAGTTCTGAGAGATATATGTGTGTGAAAGCCGTCCTTCACCTAGCTTTTTGGGAACTCAAAGTTCATTTTCAGTTGCAAACTAAACTCCATATAAATATATGGGGAGGTACGAGTTCCACAATCGGTTTTACTGTGAAAACTGCAGGAAGTTCAAACCGTCCCTAGGAAACAGACTGAGAAACCAGAGTAAAATTTTCTCCTCCAACCCGTTCCATTTTTGCTAGATGAACGATCGTCTCTCCACATGCTCAGTTTTGAGAGATAAGTGTGTGTGGAAGCCGTCCTTCACCTAGCTTGATGGGAACACAATGTTCCTATTCAGTTGCAAACTACAGTCCATATATATATATGGGGAGCTACAAGCTCCACACTCGGTTTTACTGTGAAAACTTCAGGAAATTCAAACCGGCCCTAGGAAAAAGACTGAGAAACCAGAGTAAAAATTTTCTCCTGCAAACCGTTTCTTTGTCTTAGATGAAAGAACGTATCTCCACATGCTCAGTTCTGAGAGATAAGTGTGTGTGAAAGCCATCCTTCACCTAGCTTGTTGGGAACACAAAGTTCCTTTTCAGTTGCAAACTACACTCCATATATATATATATGGGGAGGTACGAACTCCACACTCGGTTTTACTGTGAAAACTGCAGGAACTTTAAACCGGCACCAGGAAACAGACTGAGAAACCAGAATAAAAATTTCTCCTACAAACCGTTTCCTTTGTGCTAGATGAACAACGTCTATGCACATGCTCAGTTCTGAGATATAAGTGTGTGTGAAATCCATTCTTCACCTAGCTTGTTTGGAACACAAAGTTCCTTTCCTGTTGCAAACTACAATCCATACATATATATGGGTAGGTACTAGCTCCAGCTCGGATTTACAGTGGAAATTAGAATAACTTCATACCGGCACTAGGAAACAGACTGAGAAACCAGAGTAAAAGTTTCTCCTGCAACACTTTGCATTTGTTCTAGATGAATGATCGTCTCTCCACATGCTCAGCTTTGAGAGATAAGTGTGTGTGGAAGCCGTCCTTCACCTAGCTTGTTGGGAACACAAAGTTCCTTTCCAGTTGCAAACTACAGACCATATATATATATGGGGAGGTACAAGCTCCACACTCGGTTTTACTCTGAAAACTGCAGGAACTTCAAACCGGCCCTAGGAAACATACTGAGAACCCAGAGTAAAAGTATCTCCTGCAAACCATTCACTTTGTGTTAGATGAACGAACGTCTCTCCACATGCTCAGTTCTGAGAGATAAGTGTGTGTGAAAGCCGTCATTCACCTAACTTGTTGGGAACAAAAAGTTCCTTTCCGGTTGCAAAATACACTCCATACCTATATATGGGGAAGTACTAACTCCAACTCAGTTTTACAGTGAAAACTGCAAGAACATCAACACGGAACTAGGAAACAGACTGAGAAACAAGAGTAAAATTTTCTCCTGCAACCCATTCCTTTTTTGCTAGATGAACGAACGTCTCTCCACATGCTGAGTTCTGAGAGATAAATGTGTGTGAAAGCCATTCTTCCCCTAGTTTGTTGGGAACACAAAGTTCCTTTTCAGTTGTAAACTACACTCCATACATAAATATGGGGAGGTACAAGCTCCAACTCGTTTTTAAAGTGAAAACTGCAAGAACTTAAAACAGGGAGTAGGAAAGAGACTGAGAAACCAGAGTAAAAGTTTCACCTGCAACCCGTTCATTTGTGCTAGGTGAACGAACGTCTCTCCACATGCTCATTTCTGAGAGATAAGTGTGTGTGAAAGCCGACCTTCACCTTCTTGTTGGGAACACAAAGTTCCTTTTCAGTTGCCAACTACACTCCATACATACATAAGGGCTGGTACAAGCACCAACTATATTTTACAGAGAAAACTGCAGGAACTTCAAACAGGCAGTAAGAAACAGACTGAGAATTCAGAATAAAAGTATCTTCTGCAACCCGTTCCCTTTGTGATAGATGAACGAACGTCTCTCCACATGCTAAGTTCTGAGGGATAAGTGTGTGTGAAAGCCGTACTTCACCTAGCTTGTTGGGAACACAAAGTTCTTTTTCAGTTGCAAACTACACTCCATACATATATAAGAGGAGGTACAATCTCCAACTCGTTTTTACAGTGAAAACGGCAGGAACTTCAAATAGGCAGTAGGAAACAGAATGAGAAACCAGAGTAAAAGTATCTCCTGCAACCAGTTCCACTTTTGCTACATGAACGAACGTCTCTCCACATGCTCAGCTCTGAGAGATAAGTGTGTGTGAAAGCCGTCCTTCACCTAGCTTGTTGGGAACACAAAGTTCCTATTCAGTTGCAAACTACACTCCATACATATATATGGTGAAGTACTAGTTCCAACTCAGTTTTACCGTGAAAACTGCATGAAATCAAACCGGCACTAGGAAACAGACTGAGAAACCAGAGTAAAAGTTTCTCCTGCAACCCTTTCCCTTTGTGCTAGATGAACGATTGTCTCACCACAGGCTCAATTCTGAGAGATAATTGTGTGTGAAAGCCGTCCTTCACCTGGCTTCTTGGGAACACAAATTTCCTTTATGTTACAAACTACACTCCATACATATATATGGAGAGGTACTAGCTCCAACTCTTTTTTACAGTGAAAACTGCAGGAACTTCAAATAGGCAGTAGGAAACAGACTGAGAAACCAGAGTAAATGTATCTACTGCAACCCGTTCAATTTGTGATAGATGAACGAACTTCTCTCATCATGCTCAGTTCTTAGAGATAAGTGTGTGTGAAAGCCGCCCTTCACCTAGCTTTTTGGGAAAACAAAGTTCCTTTTCAGTGGCAAACAACACTGCAAACATATATATGGGGAGGTACAAGCTCCAACTCGGTTTTACAGTGAAAACTGCAGGAACTTCAATCCGGCACTAGGAAACAGACTGAGAAACAACAGTAAAAGATTCTCCTGCATCCCGTTCCATTTGTGCTAGATGAAAGATCGTCTCCCCACATGCTCAGTTCTGAGAGATATATGTGTGTGAAAGCCGTCCTTCACCTAGCTTTTTGGGAACTCAAAGTTCATTTTCAGTTGCAAACTAAACTCCATATAAATATATGGGGAGGTACGAGCTCCACAATCGGTTTTACTGTGAAAACTGCAGGAAGTTCAAACCGTCCCTAGGAAACAGACTGAGAAACCAGAGTAAAATTTTCTCCTCCAACCCGTTCCATTTTTGCTAGATGAACGAACGTCTCTCCACATGCTCAGTTCAGAGAGATAAGTGTGTGTGAAAGCCGTCATTCACCTAACTTGTTGGGAACAAAAAGTTCCTTTCCGGTTGCAAAATACACTCCATACCTATATATGGGGAAGTACTAACTCCAACTCAGTTTTACAGTGAAAACTGCAAGAACATCAACACGGATCTAGGAAACAGACTGAGAAACAAGAGTAAAATTTTCTCCTGCCACCCATTCCTTTTTTGCTAGATGAACGAACGTCTCTCCACATGCTGAATTCTGAGAGATAAATGTGTGTGAAAGCCATTCTTCACCTAGTTTGTTGGGAACACAAAGTTCCTTTCCTTTTGCAAGCTACACTCCATAAAAATATATGGGGTGGTACTAGCTCCAACTCGGTTTTACATTGAAAACTTCAGGAACTTCACACTGGCACAAGCATACAGACTGAGAAACCAGAGTAAAGTTTCTCCTGCAACCCGTTCCCTTTGTGCTAGATGAAAGAACGTCTCTCCACATGCTCAGTTTTAGAGATATGTTTGTGTGAAATCCGTCCTTCACCTATGTTGTTGGGAACACAAAGTTCCTTTTCAGTTGTAAACTACACTCCATACATAAATATGGGGAGGTACAAGCTCCAACTCGTTTTTAAAGTGAAAACTGCAAGAACTTAAAACAGGGAGTAGGAAAGAGACTGAGAAACCAGAGTAAAAGTTTCACCTGCAACCCGTTCATTTGTGCTAGGTGAACGAACGTCTCTCCACATGCTCATTTCTGAGAGATAAGTGTGTGTGAAAGCCGACCTTCACCTTCTTGTTGGGAACACAAAGTTCCTTTTCAGTTGCCAACTACACTCCATACATACATAAGGGCTGGTACAAGCACCAACTATATTTTACAGAGAAAACTGCAGGAACTTCAAACAGGCAGTAAGAAACAGACTGAGAATTCAGAATAAAAGTATCTTCTGCAACCCGTTCCCTTTGTGATAGATGAACGAACGTCTCTCCACATGCTAAGTTCTGAGGGATAAGTGTGTGTGAAAGCCGTCCTTCACCTAGCTTGTTGGGAACACAAAGTTCTTTTTCAGTTGCCAACTACACTCCATACATATATAAGAGGAGGTACAATCTCCAACTCGTTTTTACAGTGAAAACGGCAGGAACTTCAAATAGGCAGTAGGAAACAGAATGAGAAACCAGAGTAAAAGTATCTCCTGCAACCAGTTCCACTTTTGCTACATGAACGAACGTCTCTCCACATGCTCAGCTCTGAGAGATAAGTGTGTGTGAAAGCCGTCCTTCACCTAGCTTGTTGGGAACACAAAGTTCCTATTCAGTTGCAAACTACACTCCATACATATATATGGTGAAGTACTAGCTCCAACTCAGTTTTACCGTGAAAACTGCATGAACATCAAACCGGCACTAGGAAACAGACTGAGAAACCAGAGTAAAAGTTTCTCCTGCAACCCTTTCCCTTTGTGCTAGATGAACGATTGTCTCACCACAGGCTCAATTCAGAGCGATAATTGTGTGTGAAAGCCGTCCTTCACCTGGCTTCTTGGGAACACAAATTTCCTTTATGTTAGAAACTACACTCCATACATATATATGGAGAGGTACTAGCTCCAACTCTTTTTTACAGTGAAAACTGCAGGAACTTCAAATAGGCAGTAGGAAACAGACTGAGAAACCAGAGTAAATGTATCTACTGCAAACCATTCCCTTTGTGTTAGATGAACGAACTTCTCTCATCATGCTCAGTTCTGAGAGATAAGTGTGTGTGAAAGCCGCCCTTCACCTAGCTTTTTGGGAAAACAAAGTTCCTTTTCAGTGGCAAACAACACTGCAAACATATATATGGGGAGGTACAAGCTCCAACTCGGTTTTACAGTGAAAACTGCAGGAACTTCAATCCGGCACTAGGAAACAGACTGGGAAACAACAGTAAAAGATTCTCCTGCATCCCGTTCCATTTGTGCTAGATGAAAGATCGTCTCCCCACATGCTCAGTTCTGAGAGATATATGTGTGTGAAAGCCGTCCTTCACCTAGCTTTTTGGGAACTCAAAGTTCATTTTCAGTTGCAAACTAAACTCCATATAAATATATGGGGAGGTACGAGCTCCACAATCGGTTTTACTGTGAAAACTGCAGGAAGTTCAAACCGTCCCTAGGAAACAGACTGAGAAACCAGAGTAAAATTTTCTCCTCCAACCCGTTCCATTTTTGCTAGATGAACGAACGTCTCTCCACATGCTCAGTTCAGAGAGATAAGTGTGTGTGAAAGCCATCCTTCACCTAGCTTGTTGGGAACACAAAGTTCTTTTCTGTTGAAAACTACACTCCATAAAAATACATGGGGTGGTACTAGTTCCAACTCGGTTTTACATTGAAAACTGCAGGAACTTCACACCGGCAGAAGCATACAGACTGAGAAACCAGAGTAAAGTTCCTCCTGCAACCCGTTCCCTTTGTGCTAGATGAACGAACGTCTCTCCACATGCTCAGTTTTAGAGATATGTTTGTGTGAAATCCGTCCTTCAGCTAGCTTGATGGGAACACAAAGATCCTTTTCAGTTGGAATCTACACTCCATACATATATATGAGGAGGTACTAGCTCCAACTCGGTTTTACAGGGAAAAGTGCAGGAAATTGAAACTGGCACTAGGAAACAGACTGAGAAACCAAAGTGAAAGTTTCTCCTGCAACCCGTTCCATTTGTGCTAGATGAACGAACGTCTCTCCACATGCTCAGTTCTGAGAAATAAGTGTGTGTGAAAGCCGACCTTCACCTTCTTGTTGGGAACACAATGTTCCTTTTCAGTTGCCAACTACACTCCATACATACATAAGGGCTGGTACAAGCACCAACTATATTTTACAGAGAAAACAGCAGGAACTTCAAACAGGCAGTAAGAAACAGACTGAGAATTCAGAATAAAAGTATCCTCTGCAACCCGTTCCCTTTGTGATAGATGAACGAACGTCTCTCCACATGCTCAGTTCTGAGAGATAAGTGTGTGTGAAAGCCGTCCTTCAACTTGCTTGATGGGAACACAAAGATCCTTTTCAGTTGGAATCTACACTCCATACATATATATGAGTAGGTACTAGCTCCAACTCGGTTTTACAGGGAAAAGTGCAGGAAATTGAAACCAGCACTAGGAAACAGACTGAGAAACCAAAGTAAAAGTTTCTCTTGCAACCCGTTAAATTTGTGCTAGATGAATGAACGTCTCTCCACATGCTCAGTTCTGAGAGATAATTGTGTGTGAAAGCCGTCCTTCACCTGGTTTGTTGGGAACACAAAGTTCCTTTTCAGTTGCAAACTACACTCCATATATATATATATGGGGAGGTACGAACTCCACACTCGGTTTTACTGTGAAAACTGCAGGAACTTTAAACCGGCACCAGGAAACAGACTGAGAAACCAGAATAAAAATTTCTCCTGCAAACCGTTTCCTTTGTGCTAGATGAACGAACGTCTATCCACATGCTCAGTTCTGAGATATAAGTGTGTGTGAAATCCATTCTTCACCTAGCTTGTTTGGAACACAAAGTTCCTTTCCTGTTGCAAACTACAATCCATACATATATATGGGTAGGTACTAGCTCCAGCTCGGTTTGACAGTGGAAATTAGAATAACTTCATACCAGCACTAGGAAACAGACTGAGAAACCAGAGTAAAAGTTTCTCCTGCAACACTTTGCATTTGTTCTAGATGAACGATCGTCTCTCCACATGCTCAGCTTTGAGAGATAAGTGTGTGTGGAAGCCGTCCTTCACCTAGCTTGTTGGGAACACAAAGTTCCTTTCCAGTTGCAAACTACAGACCATATATATATATGGGGAGGTGCAAGCTCCACACTCGGTTTTACTCTGAAAACTGCAGGAACTTCAAACCGGCCCTAGGAAACATACTGAGAACCCAGAGTAAAAGTATCTCCTGCAAACCATTCCCTTTGTGTTAGATGAACGAACGTCTCTCCACATGCTCAGTTCTGAGAGATAAGTGTGTGTGAAAGCCGTCATTCACCTAACTTGTTGGGAACAAAAAGTTCCTTTCCGGTTGCAAAATACACTCCATACCTATATATGGGGAAGTACTAGCTCCAACTCAGTTTTACAGTGAAAACTGCAAGAACATCAACCCGGAACTAGGAAACAGACTGAGAAACAAGAGTAAAATTTTCTCCTGCAACCCATTCCTTTTTTGCTAGATGAACGAACGTCTCTCCACATGCTGAGTTCTGAGAGATAAATGTGTGTGAAAGCCATTCTTCACCTAGTTTGTTGGGAACACAAAGTTCCTTTCCTGTTGCAAGCTACACTCCATAAAAATATATGGGGTGGTACTAGCTCCAACTCGGTTTTACATTGAAAACTTCAGGAACTTCACACTCGCACAAGCATACAGACTGAGAAACCAGAGTAAAGTTTCTCCTGCAACCCGTTCCCTTTGTGCTAGATGAAAGAACGTCTCTCCACATGCTCAGTTTTAGAGATATGTTTGTGTGAAATCCGTCCTTCACCTATGTTGTTGGGAACACAAAGTTCCTTTTCAGTTGTAAACTACACTCCATACATAAATATGGGGAGGTACAAGCTCCAACTCGTTTTTAAAGTGAAAACTGCAAGAACTTAAAACAGGGAGTAGGAAAGAGACTGAGAAACCAGAGTAAAAGTTTCACCTGCAACCCGTTCATTTGTGCTAGGTGAACGAACGTCTCTCCACATGCTCATTTCTGAGAGATAAGTGTGTGTGAAAGCCGACCTTCACCTTCTTGTTGGGAACACAAAGTTCCTTTTCAGTTGCCAACTACACTCCATACATACATAAGGGCTGGTACAAGCACCAACTATATTTTACAGAGAAAACTGCAGGAACTTCAAACAGGCAGTAAGAAACAGACTGAGAATTCAGAATAAAAGTATCTTCTGCAACCCGTTCCCTTTGTGATAGATGAACGAACGTCTCTCCACATGCTAAGTTCTGAGTGATAAGTGTGTGTGAAAGCCGTCCTTCACCTAGCTTGTTGGGAACACAAAATTCTTTTTCAGTTGCAAACTACACTCCATATATATATAAGAGGAGGTACAATCTCCAACTCGTTTTTACAGTGAAAACGGCAGGAACTTCAAATAGGCAGTAGGAAACAGAATGAGAAACCAGAGTAAAAGTATCTCCTGCAACCAGTTCCAATTTTGCTACATGAACGAACGTCTCTCCACATGCTCAGCTCTGAGAGATAAGTGTGTGTGAAAGCCGTCCTTCACCTAGCTTGTTGGGAACACAAAGTTCCTATTCAGTTGCAAACTACACTCCATACATATATATGGTGAAGTACTAGCTCCAACTCAGTTTTACCGTGAAAACTGCATGAACATCAAACCGGCACTAGGAAACAGACTGAGAAACCAGAGTAAAAGTTTCTCCTGCAACCCTTTCCCTTTGTGCTAGATGAATGATTGTCTCACCACAGGCTCAATTCTGAGCGATAATTGTGTGTGAAAGCCGTCCTTCACCTGGCTTCTTGGGAACACAAATTTCCTTTATGTTACAAACTACACTCCATACATATATATGGAGAGGTACAAGCTCCAACTCTTTTTTACAGTGAAAACTGCAGGAACTTCAATCCGGCACTAGGAAACAGACTGAGAAACAACAGTAAAAGATTCTCCTGCATCCCGTTCCATTTGTGCTAGATGAAAGATCGTCTCCCCACATGCTCAGTTCTGAGAGATATATGTGTGTGAAAGCCGTCCTTCACCTAGCTTTTTGGGAACTCAAAGTTCCTTTTCAGTTGCAAACTAAACTCCATATAAATATATGGGGAGGTACGAGCTCCACAATCGGTTTTACTGTGAAAACTGCAGGAAGTTCAAACCGTCCCTAGGAAACAGACTGAGAAACCAGAGTAAAATTTTCTCCTCCAACCCGTTCCATTTTTGCTAGATGAACGATCGTCTCTCCAAATGCTCAGTTTTGAGAGATAAGTGTGTGTGGAAGCCGTCCTTCACCTAGCTTGATGGGAACACAATGTTCCTATTCAGTTGCAAACTACAGTCCATATATATATATGGGGAGGTACGAGCTCCACACTCGGTTTTACTGTGAAAACTTCAGGAAATTCAAACCGGCCCTAGGAAAAAGACTGAGAAACCAGAGTAAAAATTTTCTCCTGCAAACCGTTTCTTTGTCTTAGATGAAAGAACGTATCTCCACATGCTCAGTTCTGAGAGATAAGTGTGTGTGAAAGCCATCCTTCACCTAGCTTGTTGGGAACACAAAGTTCTTTTTCAGTTGCAAACTACATTCCATATATATATATATGGGGAGGTACGAACTCCACACTCGGTTTTACTGTGAAAACTGCAGGAACTTTAAACCGGCACCAGGAAACAGACTGAGAAACCAGAATAAAAATTTCACCTACAAACCGTTTCCATTGTGCTAGATGAACGAACGTCTATCCACATGCTCAGTTCTGAGATATAAGTGTGTGTGAAATCCATTCTTCACCTAGCTTGTTTGGAACACAAAGTTCCTTTCCTGTTGCAAACTACAATCCATACATATATATGGATAGGTACTAGCTCCAGCTCGGTTTTACAGTGGAAATTAGAATAACTTCATACCGGCACTAGGAAACAGACTGAGAAACCAGAGTAAAAGTTTCTCCTGCAACACTTTGCATTTGTTCTAGATGAACGATCGTCTCTCCACATGCTCAGCTTTGAGAGATAAGTGTGTGTGGAAGCCGTCCTTCACCTAGCTTGTTGGGAACACAAAGTTCCTTTCCAGTTGCAAACTACAGACCATATATATATATGGGGAGGTGCAAGCTCCACACTCGGTTTTACTCTGAAAACTGCAGGAACTTCAAACCGGCCCTAGGAAACATACTGAGAACCCAGAGTAAAAGTATCTCCTGCAAACCATTCCCTTTGTGTTAGATGAACGAACGTCTCTCCACATGCTCAGTTCTGAGAGATAAGTGTGTGTGAAAGCCGTCATTCACCTAACTTGTTGGGAACAAAAAGTTCCTTTCCGGTTGCAAAATACACTCCATACCTATATATGGGGAAGTACTAACTCCAACTCAGTTTTACAGTGAAAACTGCAAGAACATCAACACGGAACTAGGAAACAGACTGAGAAACAAGAGTAAAATTTTCTCCTGCAACCCATTCCTTTTTTGCTAGATGAACGAACGTCTCTCCACATGCTGAGTTCTGAGAGATAAATGTGTGTGAAAGCCATTCTTCACCTAGTTTGTTGGGAACACAAAGTTCCTTTTCAGTTGTAAACTACACTCCATACATAAATATGGGGAGGTACAAGCTCCAACTCGTTTTTAAAGTGAAAACTGCAAGAACTTAAAACAGGGAGTAGGAAAGAGACTGAGAAACCAGAGTAAAATTTCACCTGCAACCCGTTCATTTGTGCTAGGTGAACGAACGTCTCTCCACATGCTCAGTTCTGAGAGATAAGTGTGTGTGAAAGCCGACCTTCACCTTCTTGTTGGGAACACAAAGTTCCTTTTCAGTTGCCAACTACACTCCATACATACATAAGGGCTGGTACAAGCACCAACTATATTTTACAGAGAAAACTGCAGGAACTTCAAACAGGCAGTAAGAAACAGACTGAGAATTCAGAATAAAAGTATCTTCTGCAACCCGTTCCCTTTGTGATAGATGAACGAACGTCTCTCCACATGCTAAGTTCTGAGTGATAAGTGTGTGTGAAAGCCGTCCTTCACCTAGCTTGTTGGGAACACAAAGTTCTTTTTCAGTTGCAAACTGCACTCCATACATATATAAGAGGAGGTACAATCTCCAACTCGTTTTTACAGTGAAAACGGCAGGAACTTCAAATAGGCAGTAGGAAACAGACTGAGAAACCAGAGTAAATGTATCTACTGCAAACCATTCCCTTTGTGTTAGATGAACGAACTTCTCTCATCATGCTCAGTTCTGAGAGATAAGTGTGTGTGAAAGCCGCCCTTCACCTAGCTTTTTGGGAAAACAAAGTTCCTTTTCAGTGGCAAACAACACTGCAAACATATATATGGGGAGGTACAAGCTCCAACTCGGTTTTACAGTGAAATCTGCAGGAACTTCAATCCGGCACTAGGAAACAGACTGAGAAACAACAGTAAAAGATTCTCCTGCATCCCGTTCCATTTGTGCTAGATGAAAGATCGTCTCCCCACATGCTCAGTTCTGAGAGATATATGTGTGTGAAAGCCGTCCTTCACCTAGCTTTTTGGGAACTCAAAGTTCATTTTCAGTTGCAAACTAAACTCCATATAAATATATGGGGAGGTACGAGCTCCACAATCGGTTTTACTGTGAAAACTGCAGGAAGTTCAAACCGTCCCTAGGAAACAGACTGAGAAACCAGAGTAAAATTTTCTCCTCCAACCCGTTCCATTTTTGCTAGATGAACGAACGTCTCTCCACATGCTCAGTTCAGAGAGATAAGTGTGTGTGAAAGCCGTCATTCACCTAACTTGTTGGGAACAAAAAGTTCCTTTCCGGTTGCAAAATACACTCCATACCTATATATGGGGAAGTACTAACTCCAACTCAGTTTTACAGTGAAAACTGCAAGAACATCAACACGGAACTAGGAAACAGACTGAGAAACAAGAGTAAAATTTTCTCCTGCCACCCATTCCTTTTTTGCTAGATGAACGAACGTCTCTCCACATGCTGAATTCTGAGAGATAAATGTGTGTGAAAGCCATTCTTCACCTAGTTTGTTGGGAACACAAAGTTCCTTTCCTGTTGCAAGCTACACTCCATAAAAATATATGGGGTGGTACTAGCTCCAACTCGGTTTTACATTGAAAACTTCAGGAACTTCACACTGGCACAAGCATACAGACTGAGAAACCAGAGTAAAGTTTCTCCTGCAACCCGTTCCCTTTGTGCTAGATGAAAGAACGTCTCTCCACATGCTCAGTTTTAGAGATATGTTTGTGTGAAATCCGTCCTTCACCTATGTTGTTGGGAACACAAAGTTCCTTTTCAGTTGTAAACTACACTCCATACATAAATATGGGGAGGTACAAGCTCCAACTCGTTTTTAAAGTGAAAACTGCAAGAACTTAAAACAGGGAGTAGGAAAGAGACTGAGAAACCAGAGTAAAAGTTTCACCTGCAACCCGTTCATTTGTGCTAGGTGAACGAACGTCTCTCCACATGCTCATTTCTGAGAGATAAGTGTGTGTGAAAGCCGACCTTCACCTTCTTGTTGGGAACACAAAGTTCCTTTTCAGTTGCCAACTACACTCCATACAAACATAAGGGCTGGTACAAGCACCAACTATATTTTACAGAGAAAACTGCAGGAACTTCAAACAGGCAGTAAGAAACAGACTGAGAATTCAGAATAAAAGTATCTTCTGCAACCCGTTCCCTTTGTGATAGATGAACGAACGTCTCTCCACATGCTAAGTTCTGAGGGATAAGTGTGTGTGAAAGCCGTCCTTCACCTAGCTTGTTGGGAACACAAAGTTCTTTTTCAGTTGCCAACTACACTCCATACATATATAAGAGGAGGTACAATCTCCAACTCGTTTTTACAGTGAAAACGGCAGGAACTTCAAATAGGCAGTAGGAAACAGAATGAGAAACCAGAGTAAAAGTATCTCCTGCAACCAGTTCCACTTTTGCTACATGAACGAACGTCTCTCCACATGCTCAGCTCTGAGAGATAAGTGTGTGTGAAAGCCGTCCTTCACCTAGCTTGTTGGGAACACAAAGTTCCTATTCAGTTGCAAACTACACTCCATACATATATATGGTGAAGTACTAGCTCCAACTCAGTTTTACCGTGAAAACTGCATGAACATCAAACCGGAACTAGGAAACAGACTGAGAAACCAGAGTAAAAGTTTCTCCTGCAACCCTTTCCCTTTGTGCTAGATGAACGATTGTCTCACCACAGGCTCAATTCAGAGCGATAATTGTGTGTGAAAGCCGTCCTTCACCTGGCTTCTTGGGAACACAAATTTCCTTTATGTTAGAAACTACACTCCATACATATATATGGAGAGGTACTAGCTCCAACTCTTTTTTACAGTGAAAACTGCAGGAAATTCAAATAGGCAGTAGGAAACAGACTGAGAAACCAGAGTAAATGTATCTACTGCAAACCATTCCCTTTGTGTTAGATGAACGAACTTCTCTCATCATGCTCAGTTCTGAGAGATAAGTGTGTGTGAAAGCCGCCCTTCACCTAGCTTTTTGGGAAAACAAAGTTCCTTTTCAGTGGCAAACAACACTGCAAACATATATATGGGGAGGTACAAGCTCCAACTCGGTTTTACAGTGAAAACTGCAGGAACTTCAATCCGGCACTAGGAAACAGACTGAGAAACAACAGTAAAAGATTCTCCTGCATCCCGTTCCATTTGTGCTAGATGAAAGATCGTCTCCCCACATGCTCAGTTCTGAGAGATATATGTGTGTGAAAGCCGTCCTTCACCTAGCTTTTTGGGAACTCAAAGTTCATTTTCAGTTGCAAACTAAACTCCATATAAATATATGGGGAGGTACGAGCTCCACAATCGGTTTTACTGTGAAAACTGCAGGAAGTTCAAACCGTCCCTAGGAAACAGACTGAGAAACCAGAGTAAAATTTTCTCCTCCAACCCGTTCCATTTTTGCTAGATGAACGAACGTCTCTCCACATGCTCAGTTCAGAGAGATAAGTGTGTGTGAAAGCCGTCATTCACCTAACTTGTTGGGAACAAAAAGTTCCTTTCCGGTTGCAAAATACACTCCATACCTATATATGGGGAAGTACTAACTCCAACTCAGTTTTACAGTGAAAACTGCAAGAACATCAACACGGAACTAGGAAACAGACTGAGAAACAAGAGTAAAATTTTCTCCTGCCACCCATTCCTTTTTTGCTAGATGAACGAACGTCTCTCCACATGCTGAATTCTGAGAGATAAATGTGTGTGAAAGCCATTCTTCACCTAGTTTGTTGGGAACACAAAGTTCCTTTCCTGTTGCAAGCTACACTCCATAAAAATATATGGGGTGGTACTAGCTCCAACTCGGTTTTACATTGAAAACTTCAGGAACTTCACACTGGCACAAGCATACAGACTGAGAAACCAGAGTAAAGTTTCTCCTGCAACCCGTTCCCTTTGTGCTAGATGAAAGAACGTCTCTCCACATGCTCAGTTTTAGAGATATGTTTGTGTGAAATCCGTCCTTCACCTATGTTGTTGGGAACACAAAGTTCCTTTTCAGTTGTAAACTACACTCCATACATAAATATGGGGAGGTACAAGCTCCAACTCGTTTTTAAAGTGAAAACTGCAAGAACTTAAAACAGGGAGTAGGAAAGAGACTGAGAAACCAGAGTAAAAGTTTCACCTGCAACCCGTTCATTTGTGCTAGGTGAACGAACGTCTCTCCACATGCTCATTTCTGAGAGATAAGTGTGTGTGAAAGCCGACCTTCACCTTCTTGTTGGGAACACAAAGTTCCTTTTCAGTTGCCAACTACACTCCATACAAACATAAGGGCTGGTACAAGCACCAACTATATTTTACAGAGAAAACTGCAGGAACTTCAAACAGGCAGTAAGAAACAGACTGAGAATTCAGAATAAAAGTATCTTCTGCAACCCGTTCCCTTTGTGATAGATGAACGAACGTCTCTCCACATGCTAAGTTCTGAGGGATAAGTGTGTGTGAAAGCCGTCCTTCACCTAGCTTGTTGGGAACACAAAGTTCTTTTTCAGTTGCCAACTACACTCCATACATATATAAGAGGAGGTACAATCTCCAACTCGTTTTTACAGTGAAAACGGCAGGAACTTCAAATAGGCAGTAGGAAACAGAATGAGAAACCAGAGTAAAAGTATCTCCTGCAACCAGTTCCACTTTTGCTACATGAACGAACGTCTCTCCACATGCTCAGCTCTGAGAGATAAGTGTGTGTGAAAGCCGTCCTTCACCTAGCTTGTTGGGAACACAAAGTTCCTATTCAGTTGCAAACTACACTCCATACATATATATGGTGAAGTACTAGCTCCAACTCAGTTTTACCGTGAAAACTGCATGAACATCAAACCGGCACTAGGAAACAGACTGAGAAACCAGAGTAAAAGTTTCTCCTGCAACCCTTTCCCTTTGTGCTAGATGAACGATTGTCTCACCACAGGCTCAATTCAGAGCGATAATTGTGTGTGAAAGCCGTCCTTCACCTGGCTTCTTGGGAACACAAATTTCCTTTATGTTAGAAACTACACTCCATACATATATATGGAGAGGTACTAGCTCCAACTCTTTTTACAGTGAAAACTGCAGGAACTTCAAATAGGCAGTAGGAAACAGACTGAGAAACCAGAGTAAATGTATCTACTGCAAACCATTCCCTTTGTGTTAGATGAACGAACTTCTCTCATCATGCTCAGTTCTGAGAGATATGTGTGTGTGAAAGCCGCCCTTCACCTAGCTTTTTGGGAAAACAAAGTTCCTTTTCAGTGGCAAACAACACTGCAAACATATATATGGGGAGGTACAAGCTCCAACTCGGTTTTACAGTGAAAACTGCAGGAACTTCAATCCGGCACTAGGAAACAGACTGAGAAACAACAGTAAAAGATTCTCCTGCATCCCGTTCCATTTGTGCTAGATGAAAGATCGTCTCCCCACATGCTCAGTTCTGAGAGATATATGTGTGTGAAAGCCGTCCTTCACCTAGCTTTTTGGGAACTCAAAGTTCATTTTCAGTTGCAAACTAAACTCCATATAAATATATGGGGAGGTACGAGCTCCACAATCGGTTTTACTGTGAAAACTGCAGGAAGTTCAAACCGTCCCTAGGAAACAGACTGAGAAACCAGAGTAAAATTTTCTCCTCCAACCCGTTCCATTTTTGCTAGATGAACGAACGTCTCTCCACATGCTCAGTTCAGAGAGATAAGTGTGTGTGAAAGCCATCCTTCACCTAGCTTGTTGGGAACACAAAGTTATTTTCTGTTGAAAACTACACTCCATAAAAATACATGGGGTGGTACTAGTTCCAACTCGGTTTTACATTGAAAACTGCAGGAACTTCACACCGGCAGAAGCATACAGACTGAGAAACCAGAGTAAAGTTCCTCCTGCAACCCGTTCCCTTTGTGCTAGATGAACGAACGTCTCTCCACATGCTCAGTTTTAGAGATATGTTTGTGTGAAATCCGTCCTTCAGCTAGCTTGATGGGAACACAAAGATCCTTTTCAGTTGGAATCTACACTCCATACATATATATGAGGAGGTACTAGCTCCAACTCGGTTTTACAGGGAAAAGTGCAGGAAATTGAAACTGGCACTAGGAAACAGACTGAGAAACCAAAGTGAAAGTTTCTCCTGCAACCCGTTCCATTTGTGCTAGATGAACGAACGTCTCTCCACATGCTCAGTTCTGAGAAATAAGTGTGTGTGAAAGCCGACCTTCACCTTCTTGTTGGGAACACAATGTTCCTTTTCAGTTGCCAACTACACTCCATACATACATAAGGGCTGGTACAAGCACCAACTATATTTTACAGAGAAAACAGCAGGAACTTCAAACAGGCAGTAAGAAACAGACTGAGAATTCAGAATAAAAGTATCCTCTGCAACCCGTTCCCTTTGTGATAGATGAACGAACGTCTCTCCACATGCTCAGTTCTGAGAGATAAGTGTGTGTGAAAGCCGTCCTTCAACTTGCTTGATGGGAACACAAAGATCCTTTTCAGTTGGAATCTACACTCCATACATATATATGAGGAGGTACTAGCTCCAACTCGGTTTTACAGGGAAAAGTGCAGGAAATTGAAACCGGCACTAGGAAACAGACTGAGAAACCAAAGTAAAAGTTTCTCTTGCAACCCGTTAAATTTGTGCTAGATGAATGAACGTCTCTCCACATGCTCAGTTCTGAGAGATAATTGTGTGTGAAAGCCGTCCTTCACCTGGTTTGTTGGGAACACAAAGTTCCTTTTCAGTTGCAAACTACACTCCATATATATATATATGGGGAGGTACGAACTCCACACTCGGTTTTACTGTGAAAACTGCAGGAACTTTAAACCGGCACCAGGAAACAGACTGAGAAACCAGAATAAAAATTTCTCCTGCAAACCGTTTCCTTTGTGCTAGATGAACGAACGTCTATCCACATGCTCAGTTCTGAGATATAAGTGTGTGTGAAATCCATTCTTCACCTAACTTGTTTGGAACACAAAGTTCCTTTCCTGTTGCAAACTACAATCCATACATATATATGGGTAGGTACTAGCTCCAGCTCGGTTTTACAGTGGAAATTAGAATAACTTCATACCGGCACTAGGAAACAGACTGAGAAACCAGAGTAAAAGTTTCTCCTGCAACACTTTGCATTTGTTCTAGATGAACGATCGTCTCTCCACATGCTCAGCTTTGAGAGATAAGTGTGTGTGGAAGCCGTCCTTCACCTAGCTTGTTGGGAACACAAAGTTCCTTTCCAGTTGCAAACTACAGACCATATATATATATGGGGAGGTGCAAGCTCCACACTCGGTTTTACTCTGAAAACTGCAGGAACTTCAAACCGGCCCTAGGAAACATACTGAGAACCCAGAGTAAAAGTATCTCCTGCAAACCATTCCCTTTGTGTTAGATGAACGAACGTCTCTCCACATGCTCAGTTCTGAGAGATAAGTGTGTGTGAAAGCCGTCATTCACCTAACTTGTTGGGAACAAAAAGTTCCTTTCCGGTTGCAAAATACACTCCATACCTATATATGGGGAAGTACTAGCTCCAACTCAGTTTTACAGTGAAAACTGCAAGAACATCAACACGGAACTAGGAAACAGACTGAGAAACAAGAGTAAAATTTTCTCCTGCAACCCATTCCTTTTTTGCTAGATGAACGAACGTCTCTCCACATGCTGAGTTCTGAGAGATAAATGTGTGTGAAAGCCATTCTTCACCTAGTTTGTTGGGAACACAAAGTTCCTTTCCTGTTGCAAGCTACATTCCATAAAAATATATGGGGTGGTACTAGCTCCAACTCGGTTTTACATTGAAAACTTCAGGAACTTCACACTGGCACAAGCATACAGACTGAGAAACCAGAGTAAAGTTTCTCCTGCAACCCGTTCCCTTTGTGCTAGATGAAAGAACGTCTCTCCACATGCTCAGTTTTAGAGATATGTTTGTGTGAAATCCGTCCTTCACCTATGTTGTTGGGAACACAAAGTTCCTTTTCAGTTGTAAACTACACTCCATACATAAATATGGGGAGGTACAAGCTCCAACTCGTTTTTAAAGTGAAAACTGCAAGAACTTAAAACAGGGAGTAGGAAAGAGACTGAGAAACCAGAGTAAAAGTTTCACCTGCAACCCGTTCATTTGTGCTAGGTGAACGAACGTCTCTCCACATGCTCAGTTCTGAGAGATAAGTGTGTGTGAAAGCCGACCTTCACCTTCTTGTTGGGAACACAAAGTTCCTTTTCAGTTGCCAACTACACTCCATACATACATAAGGGCTGGTACAAGCACCAACTATATTTTACAGAGAAAACTGCAGGAACTTCAAACAGGCAGTAAGAAACAGACTGAGAATTCAGAATAAAAGTATCTTCTGCAACCCGTTCCCTTTGTGATAGATGAACGAACGTCTCTCCACATGCTAAGTTCTGAGTGATAAGTGTGTGTGAAAGCCGTCCTTCACCTAGCTTGTTGGGAACACAAAATTCTTTTCAGTTGCAAACTACACTCCATATATATATAAGAGGAGGTACAATCTCCAACTCGTTTTTACAGTGAAAACGGCAGGAACTTCAAATAGGCAGTAGGAAACAGAATGAGAAACCAGAGTAAAAGTATCTCCTGCAACCAGTTCCAATTTTGCTACATGAACGAACGTCTCTCCACATGCTCAGCTCTGAGAGATAAGTGTGTGTGAAAGCCGTCCTTCACCTAGCTTGTTGGGAACACAAAGTTCCTATTCAGTTGCAAACTACACTCCATACATATATATGTTGAAGTACTAGCTCCAACTCAGTTTTACCGTGAAAACTGCATGAACATCAAACCGGCACTAGGAAACAGACTGAGAAACCAGAGTAAAAGTTTCTCCTGCAACCCTTTCCCTTTGTGCTAGATGAATGATTGTCTCACCACAGGCTCAATTCTGAGCGATAATTGTGTGTGAAAGCCGTCCTTCACCTGGCTTCTTGGGAACACAAATTTCCTTTATGTTACAAACTACACTCCATACATATATATGGAGAGGTACTAGCTCCAACTCTTTTTTACAGTGAAAACTGCAGGAACTTCAATCCGGCACTAGGAAACAGACTGAGAAACAACAGTAAAAGATTCTCCTGCATCCCGTTCCATTTGTGCTAGATGAAAGATCGTCTCCCCACATGCTCAGTTCTGAGAGATATATGTGTGTGAAAGCCGTCCTTCACCTAGCTTTTTGGGAACTCAAAGTTCCTTTTCAGTTGCAAACTAAACTCCATATAAATATATGGGGAGGTACGAGCTCCACAATCGGTTTTACTGTGAAAACTGCAGGAAGTTCAAACCGTCCCTAGGAAACAGACTGAGAAACCAGTGTAAAATTTTCTCCTCCAACCCGTTCCATTTTTGCTAGATGAACGAACGTCTCTCCACATGCTCAGTTCAGAGAGATAAGTGTGTGTGAAAGCCATCCTTCCCCTAGCGTGTTGGGAACACAAAGTTCTTTTCTGTTGCAAACTACACTCCATAAAAATACATGGGGTGGTACTAGTTCCAACTCGGTTTTACATTGAAAACTGCAGGAAATCACACTGGCACAAGCATACAGACTGAGAAACCAGAGTAAAGTTCCTCCTGCAACCCGTTCCCTTTGTGCTAGATGAACGAACGTCTCTCCACATGCTCAGTTTTACAGATATGTTTGTGTGAAATCCGTCCTTCAGCTAGCTTGATGGGAACACAAAGATCCTTTTCAGTTGGAATCTACACTCCATACATATATATGAGGAGGTACTAGCTCCAACTCGGTTTTACAGGGAAAAGTGCAGGAAATTGAAACCGGCACTAGGAAACAGACTGAGAAACCAAAGTAAAAGTTTCTCCTGCAACCCGTTAAATTTGTGCTAGATGAATGAACTTCTCTCCACATGCTCAGTTCTGAGAGGTAATTGTGTGTTAAATCCGTCCTTCACCAAGGTTGTTGGGAACACAAAGTTCCTTTTCAGTTGTAAACTACACTCCATACATACATATGGGGAGGTACAAGCTCCAACTCGTTTTTAAAGTGAAAACTGCAAGAACTTAAAACAGGGAGTAGGAAAGAGACTGAGAAACCAGAGTAAAAGTTTCACCTGCAACCCGTTCACTTGTGCTAGGTGAACGAACGTCTCTCCACATGCTCAGTTCTGAGAGATAAGTGTGTGTGAAAGCCGACCTTCACCTTCTTGTTGGGAACACAAAGTTCCTTTTCAGTTGCCAACTACACTCCATACATACATAAGGGCTGGTACAAGCACCAACTATATTTTACAGAGAAAACTGCAGGAACTTCAAACAGGCAGTAAGAAACAGACTGAGAATTCAGAATAAAAGTATCTTCTGCAACCCGTTCCCTTTGTGATAGATGAACGAACGTCTCTCCACCTGCTCAGTTCTGAGAGATAAGTGTGTGTGAAAGCCGTCCTTCAACTTGCTTGATGGGAACACAAAGATCCTTTTCAGTTGGAATCTACAATCCATACATATATATGAGGAGGTACTAGCTCCAACTCGGTTTTACAGGGAAAAGTGCAGGAACTTCAAACCGGCACTAGGAAACAGACTGAGAATCCAAAGTAAAAGTTTCTCCTGCAACCCGTTAAATTTGTGCTAGATGAATGAACGTCTCTCCACATGCTCAGTTCTGAGAGATAATTGTGTGTGAAAGCCGTCCTTCACCTGGTTTGTTGGGAACACAAAGTTCCTTTTCAGTTGCAAACTACATTCCATACATATATATGGGGTTTTACATGCTCCAACTAGATTTTACAGTGAAAACTGCAAGAACTTGAAACCGGCACTAGGAAAAATACTGAGAAACCAGAGTAAAAATTTCTCCTGCAAATGGTTCCATTTGTGCTAGATGAACGAACGTCTCTCCACCTGCACAGTTCTGAGAGATAAGTGTGTGTGAAAGCCGTCCTTCAACTTGCTTGTTGGGAACACAAAGTTCCTTACATGTTGCAAACTACAATCCATACATATATATGGGTAGGTACTAGCTCCAGCTCGGTTTTACAGTGAAAATTCCAGGAACTTCATACCGGCACTAGGAAACAGACTGAGAAACCAGAGTAAAAGTTTCTCCTGCAACACGTTTCATTTGTTCTAGATGAACGATCGTCTCTCCACATGCTCAGTTTTGAGAGATAAGTGTGTGTGGAAGCCGTCCTTCACCTAGCTTGATGGGAACACAATGTTCCTATTCAGTTGCAAACTACAGTCCATATATATATATGGGGAGCTACGAGCTCCACACTCGGTTTTACTGTGAAAACTTCAGGAAATTCAAACCGGCCCTAGGAAAAAACTGAGAAACCAGAGTAAAAATTTTCTCCTGCAAACCGTTTCTTTGTCTTAGATGAAAGAACGTATCTCCACATGCTCAGTTCTGAGAGATAAGTGTGTGTGAAAGCCATCCTTCACCTAGCTTGTTGGGAACACAAAGTTCCTTTTCAGTTGCAAACTACACTCCATATATATATATATGGGGAGGTACGAACTCCACACTCGGTTTTACTGTGAAAACTGCAGGAACTTTAAACCGGCACCAGGAAACAGACTGAGAAACCAGAATAAAAATTTCTCCTACAAACCGTTTCCTTTGTGCTAGATGAACGAACGTCTATCCACATGCTCAGTTCTGAGATATAAGTGTGTGTGAAATCCATTCTTCACCTAGCTTGTTTGGAACACAAAGTTCCTTTCCTGTTGCAAACTACAATCCATACATATATAAGAGGAGTTACAATCTCCAACTCGTTTTTACAGTGAAAACGGCAGGAAATTCAAATAGGCAGTTGGAAACAGAATGAGAAACCAGAGTAAAAGTATCTCCTGCAACCAGTTCCACTTTTGCTACATGAACGAACGTCTCTCCACATGCTCAGCTCTGAGAGATAAGTGTGTGTGAAAGCCGTCCTTCACCTAGCTTGTTGGGAACACAAAGTTCCTATTCAGTTGCAATCTACACTCCATACATATATATGGTGAAGTACTAGCTCCAACTCAGTTTTACCGTGAAAACTGCATGAAATCAAACCGGCACTAGGAAACAGACTGAGAAACCAGAGTAAAAGTTTCTCCTGCAACCCTTTCCCTTTGTGCTAGATGAACGATTGTCTCACCACAGGCTCAATTCTGAGCGATAATTGTGTGTGAAAGCCGTCCTTCACCTGGCTTCTTGGGAACACATATTTCCTTTATGTTACAAACTACACTCCATACATATATATGGAGAGGTACTAGCTCCAACCCTTTTTTACAGTGAAAACTGCAGGAACTTCAAATAGGCAGTAGGAAACAGACTGAGAAACCAGAGTAAATGTATCTACTGCAAACCATTCCCTTTGTGTTAGATGAACGAACTTCTCTCATCATGCTCAGTTCTGAGAGATAAGTGTCTGTGAAAGCCGCCCTTCACCTAGCTTTTTGGGAAAACAAAGTTCCTTTTCAGTGGCAAACAACAGTGCAAACATATATATGGGGTGGTACAAGCTCCAACTCGGTTTTACAGTGAAAACTGCAGGAACTTCAATCCGGCACTAGGAAACAGACTGAGAAACAACAGTAAAAGATTCTCCTGCATCCCGTTCCATTTGTGCTAGATGAAAGATCGTCTCCCCACATGCTCAGTTCTGAGAGATATATGTGTGTGAAAGCCGTCCTTCACCTAGCTTTTTGGGAACTCAAAGTTCCTTTTCAGTTGCAAACTAAACTCCATATAAATATATGGGGAGGTACGAGCTCCACAATCGGTTTTACTGTGAAAACTGCAGGAAGTTCAAACCGTCCCTAGGAAACAGACTGAGAAACCAGAGTAAAATTTTCTCCTCCAACCCGTTCCATTTTTGCTAGATGAACGAACGTCTCTCCACATGCTCAGTTCAGAGAGATATGTGTGTGTGAAAGCCGTCATTCACCTAACTTGTTGGGAACAAAAAGTTCCTTTCCGGTTGCAAAATACACTCCATACCTATATATGGGGAAGTACTAACTCCAACTCAGTTTTACAGTGAAAACTGCAAGAACATCAACACGGAACTAGGAAACAGACTGAGAAACAAGAGTAAAATTTTCTCCTGCCACCCATTCCTTTTTTGCTAGATGAACGAACGTCTCTCCACATGCTGAGTTCTGAGAGATAAATGTGTGTGAAAGCCATTCTTCACCTAGTTTGTTGGGAACACAAAGTTCCTTTCCTGTTGCAAGCTACACTCCATAAAAATATATGGGGTGGTACTAGCTCCAACTCGGTTTTACATTGAAAACTTCAGGAACTTCACACTGGCACAAGCATACAGACTGAGAAACCAGAGTAAAGTTTCTCCTGCAACCCGTTCCCTTTGTGCTAGATGAAAGAACGTCTCTCCACATGCTCAGTTTTAGAGATATGTTTGTGTGAAATCCGTCCTTCACCTATGTTGTTGGGAACACAAAGTTCCTTTTCAGTTGTAAACTACACTCCATACATAAATATGGGGAGGTACAAGCTCCAACTCGTTTTTAAAGTGAAAACTGCAAGAACTTAAAACAGGGAGTAGGAAAGAGACTGAGAAACCAGAGTAAAAGTTTCACCTGCAACCCGTTCATTTGTGCTAGGTGAACGAACGTCTCTCCACATGCTCATTTCTGAGAGATAAGTGTGTGTGAAAGCCGACCTTCACCTTCTTGTTGGGAACACAAAGTTCCTTTTCAGTTGCCAACTACACTCCATACATACATAAGGGCTGGTACAAGCACCAACTATATTTTACAGAGAAAACTGCATGAACTTCAAACAGGCAGTAAGAAACAGACTGAGAATTCAGAATAAAAGTATCTTCTGCAACCCGTTCCCTTTGTGATAGATGAACGAACGTCTCTCCACATGCTAAGTTCTGAGGGATAAGTGTGTGTGAAAGCCGTCCTTCACCTAGCTTGTTGGGAACACAAAGTTCTTTTTCAGTTGCCAACTACACTCCATACATATATAAGAGGAGGTACAATCTCCAACTCGTTTTTACAGTGAAAACGGCAGGAACTTCAAATAGGCAGTAGGAAACAGAATGAGAAACCAGAGTAAAAGTATCTCCTGCAACCAGTTCCACTTTTGCTACATGAACGAACGTCTCTCCACATGCTCAGCTCTGAGAGATAAGTGTGTGTGAAAGCCGTCCTTCACCTAGCTTGTTGGGAACACAAAGTTCCTATTCAGTTGCAAACTACACTCCATACATATATATGGTTAAGTACTAGCTCCAACTCAGTTTTACCGTGAAAACTGCATGAACATCAAACCGGCACTAGGAAACAGACTGAGAAACCAGAGTAAAAGTTTCTCCTGCAACCCTTTCCGTTTGTGCTAGATGAATGATTGTCTCACCACAGGCTCAATTCAGAGCGATAATTGTGTGTGAAAGCCGTCCTTCACCTGGCTTCTTGGGAACACAAATTTCCTTTATGTTAGAAACTACACTCCATACATATATATGGAGAGGTACTAGCTCCAACTCTTTTTTACAGTGAAAACTGCAGGAACTTCAAATAGGCAGTAGGAAACAGACTGAGAAACCAGAGTAAATGTATCTACTGCAAACCATTCCCTTTGTGTTAGATGAACGAACTTCTCTCATCATGCTCAGTTCTGAGAGATAAGTGTGTGTGAAAGCCGCCCTTCACCTAGCTTTTTGGGAAAACAAAGTTCCTTTTCAGTGGCAAACAACAGTGCAAACATATATATGGGGAGGTACAAGCTCCAAATCGGTTTTACAGTGAAAACTGCAGGAACTTCAATCCGGCACTAGGAAACAGACTGAGAATCCAAAGTAAAAGTTTCTCCTGCAACCCGTTAAATTTGTGCTAGATGAATGAACGTCTCTCCACATGCTCAGTTCTGAGAGATAATTGTGTGTGAAAGCCGTCCTTCACCTGGTTTGTTGGGAACACAAGTTCCTTTTCAGTTGCAAACTACATTCCATACATATATAGGGGTTTTACATGCTCCAACTAGATTTTACAGTGAAAACTGCAAGGAACTTGAAACCGGCCTAGGAAAAATACTGAGAAACCAGAGTAAAATTTCTCCTGCAATGGTTCCATTTGTGCTAGATGAACGAACGTCTCTCCACCTGCACAGTTTCTGAGAGATAAGTGTGTGTGAAAGCCGTCCTTCAACTTGCTTGTTGGGAACACAAAGTTCCTTACATGTTGCAAACTACATCCATACATATATATGGGTAGGTACTAGCTCCAGCTCGGTTTTACAGTGAAAATTCCAGGAACTTCATACCGGCACTAGGAAACGACTGAGAAACCAGAGTAAAGTTTCTCCTGCAACACGTTTCATTTGTTCTAGATGAACGAACGTCTCTCCACATGCTCAGTTTTGAGAGATAAGTGTGTGGAAGCCGTCCTTCACCTAGCTTGATGGGAACACAATGTTCCTATTCAGTTGCAAACTACAGTCCATATATATATATGGGGAGCTACGAGCTCCACACTCGGTTTTACTGTGAAAACTTCAGGAAATTCAAACCGGCCCTAGGAAAAAACTGAGAAACCAGAGTAAAAATTTTCTCCTGCAAACCGTTTCTTTGTCTTAGATGAAAGAACGTATCTCCACATGCTCAGTTCTGAGAGATAAGTGTGTGTGAAAGCCATCCTTCACCTAGCTTGTTGGGAACACAAAGTTCCTTTTCAGTTGCAAACTACACTCCATATATATATATATGGGGAGGTACGAACTCCACACTCGGTTTTACTGTGAAAACTGCAGGAACTTTAAACCGGCACCAGGAAACAGACTGAGAAACCAGAATAAAAATTTCTCCTACAAACCGTTTCCTTTGTGCTAGATGAACGAACGTCTATCCACATGCTCAGTTCTGAGATATAAGTGTGTGTGAAATCCATTCTTCACCTAGCTTGTTTGGAACACAAAGTTCCTTTCCTGTTGCAAACTACAATCCATACTATATAAGAGGAGTTACAATCTCCAACTCGTTTTATTGAAAACGGCAGGAAATTCAATAGGCAGTTGGAAACAGAATGAGAAACCAGAGTAAAAGTATCTCCTGCAACCAGTTCCACTTTTGCTACATGAACGAACGTCTCTCCACATGCTCAGCTCTGAGAGATAAGTGTGTGTGAAAGCCGTCCTTCACCTAGCTTGTTGGGAACACAAAGTTCCTATTCAGTTGCAATCTACACTCCATACATATATAGGTGAAGTACTAGCTCCAACTCAGTTTTACCGTGAAAACTGCATGAAATCAAACCGGCACTAGGAAACAGACTGAGAAAACCAGAGTAAAAGTTTCTCCTGCAACCCTTTCCCTTTGTGCTAGATGAACGATTGTCTCACCACAGGCTCAATTCTGAGCGATAATTGTGTGTGAAAGCCGTCCTTCACCTGGCTTTGGGAACACATATTCCTTTATGTTACAAACTACACTCCATACATATATATGGAGAGGGTACTAGCTCCAACCTTTTTTACAGTGAAAACTGCAGGAACTTCAAATAGGCAGTAGGAAAACAGACTGAGAAACCAGAGTAAATGTATCTACTGCAAACCATTCCCTTTGTGTTAGATGAACGAACTTCTCTCATCATGCTCAGTTCTGAGAGATAAGTGTCTGTGAAAGCCGCCCTTCACCTAGCTTTTTGGGAAAACAAAGTTCCTTTTCAGTGGCAAACAACAGTGCAAACATATATATGGGGTGGTACAAGCTCCAACTCGGTTTTACAGTGAAAACTGCAGGAACTTCAATCCGGCACTAGGAACAGACTGAGAAACAACAGTAAAAGATTCTCCTGCATCCCGTTCCATTTGTGCTAGATGAAGATCGTCTCCCCACATGCTCAGTTCTGAGAGATATATGTGTGTGAAAGCCGTCCTTCACCTAGCTTTTTGGGAACTCAAAGTTCCTTTTCAGTTGCAAACTAAACTCCATATAATATATGGGGAGGTACGAGCTACAATCGGTTTTACTGTGAAAACTGCAGGAAGTTCAAACCGTCCCTAGGAAACAGACTGAGAAACCAGAGTAAAATTTTCTCCTCCAACCCGTTCCATTTTTGCTAGATGAACGAACGTCTCTCCACATGCTCAGTTCAGAGAGATATGTGTGTGAAAGCCGTCATTCACCTAACTTGTTGGGAACAAAAAGTTCCTTTCCGGTTGCAAAATACACTCCATACCTATATATGGGGAAGTACTAACTCCAACTCAGTTTTACAGTGAAAACTGCAAGAACATCAACACGGAACTAGGAAACAGACTGAGAAACAAGAGTAAAATTTTCTCCTGCCACCCATTCCTTTTTTGCTAGATGAACGAACGTCTCTCACATGCTGAGTTCTGAGAGATAAATGTGTGTGAAAGCCATTCTTCACCTAGTTTGTTGGAACACAAAGTTCCTTTCCTGTTGCAATAGTTTTGTTGGGAACACAAAGTTCCTTTTCAGTTGTAAACTACACTCCATACATAAATATGGGGAGGTACAAGCTCCAACTCGTTTTTAAAGTGAAAACTGCAAGAACTTAAAACAGGGAGTAGGAAAGAGACTGAGAAACCAGAGTAAAAGTTTCACCTGCAACCCGTTCATTTGTGCTAGGTGAACGAACGTCTCTCCACATGCTCATTTCTGAGAGATAAGTGTGTGTGAAAGCCGACCTTCACCTTCTTGTTGGGAACACAAAGTTCCTTTTCAGTTGCCAACTACACTCCATACATACATAAGGGCTGGTACAAGCACCAACTATATTTTACAGAGAAAACTGCATGAACTTCAAACAGGCAGTAAGAAACAGACTGAGAATTCAGAATAAAAGTATCTTCTGCAACCCGTTCCCTTTGTGATAGATGAACGAACGTCTCTCCACATGCTAAGTTCTGAGGGATAAGTGTGTGTGAAAGCCGTCCTTCACCTAGCTTGTTGGGAACACAAAGTTCTTTTTCAGTTGCCAACTACACTCCATACATATATAAGAGGAGGTACAATCTCCAACTCGTTTTTACAGTGAAAACGGCAGGAACTTCAAATAGGCAGTAGGAAACAGAATGAGAAACCAGAGTAAAAGTATCTCCTGCAACCAGTTCCACTTTTGCTACATGAACGAACGTCTCTCCACATGCTCAGCTCTGAGAGATAAGTGTGTGTGAAAGCCGTCCTTCACCTAGCTTGTTGGGAACACAAAGTTCCTATTCAGTTGCAAACTACACTCCATACATATATATGGTGAAGTACTAGCTCCAACTCAGTTTTACCGTGAAAACTGCATGAACATCAAACCGGCACTAGGAAACAGACTGAGAAACCAGAGTAAAAGTTTCTCCTGCAACCCTTTCCGTTTGTGCTAGATGAATGATTGTCTCACCACAGGCTCAATTCAGAGCGATAATTGTGTGTGAAAGCCGTCCTTCACCTGGCTTCTTGGGAACACAAATTTCCTTTATGTTAGAAACTACACTCCATACATATATATGGAGAGGTACTAGCTCCAACTCTTTTTTACAGTGAAAACTGCAGGAACTTCAAATAGGCAGTAGGAAACAGACTGAGAAACCAGAGTAAATGTATCTACTGCAAACCATTCCCTTTGTGTTAGATGAACGAACTTCTCTCATCATGCTCAGTTCTGAGAGATAAGTGTGTGTGAAAGCCGCCCTTCACCTAGCTTTTTGGGAAAACAAAGTTCCTTTTCAGTGGCAAACAACAGTGCAAACATATATATGGGGAGGTACAAGCTCCAAATCGGTTTTACAGTGAAAACTGCAGGAACTTCAATCCGGCACTAGGAAACAGACTGAGAAACAACAGTAAAAGATTCTCCTGCATCCCGTTCCATTTGTGCTAGATGAAAGATCGTCTCCCCAAATGCTCAGTTCTGAGAGATATATGTGTGTGAAAGCCGTCCTTCACCTAGCTTTTTGGGAACTCAAAGTTCCTTTTCAGTTGCAAACTAAACTCCATATAAATATATGGGGAGGTACGAGCTCCACAATCGGTTTTACTGTGAAAACTGCAGGAAGTTCAAACCGTCCCTAGGAAACAGACTGAGAAACCAGAGTAAAATTTTCTAATCCAACCCGTTCCATTTTTGCTAGATGAACGATCGTCTCTCCACATGCTCAGTTTTGAGAGATAAGTGTGTGTGGAAGCCGTCCTTCACCTAGCTTGATGGGAACACAATGTTCCTATTCAGTTGCAAACTACAGTCCATATATATATATGGGGAGGTACGAGCTCCACACTCGGTTTTACTGTGAAAACTTCAGGAAATTCAAACCGGCCCTAGGAAAAAGACTGAGAAACCAGAGTAAAAATTTTCTCCTGCAAACCGTTTCTTTGTCTTAGATGAAAGAACGTATCTCCACATGCTCAGTTCTGAGAGATAAGTGTGTGTGAAAGCCATCCTTCACCTAGCTTGTTGGGAACACAAAGTTCCTTTTCAGTTGCAAACTACACTCCATATATATATATATGGGGAGGTACGAACTCCACACTCGGTTTTACTGTGAAAACTCCAGGAACTTTAAACCGGCACCAGGAAACAGACTGAGAAACCAGAATAAAAATTTCTCCTACAAACCGTTTCCTTTGTGCTAGATGAACGAACGTCTATCCACATGCTCAGTTCTGAGATATAAGTGTGTGTGAAATCCATTCTTCACCTAGCTTGTTTGGAACACAAAGTTCCTTTCCTGTTGCAAACTATAATCCATACATATATATGGGTAGGTACTAGCTCCAGCTCGGTTTTACAGTGGAAATTAGAATAACTTCATACCGGCACTAGGAAACAGACTGAGAAACCAGAGTAAAAGTTTCTCCTGCAACACTTTGCATTTGTTCTAGATGAACGATCGTCTCTCCACATGCTCAGCTTTGAGAGATAAGTGTGTGTGGAAGCCGTCCTTCACCTAGCTTGTTGGGAACACAAAGTTCCTTTCCAGTTGCAAACTACAGACCATATATATATATGGGGAGGTACAAGCTCCACACTCGGTTTTACTCTGAAAACTGCAGGAACTTCAAACCGGCCCTAGGAAACATACTGAGAACCCAGAGTAAAAGTATCTCCTGCAAACCATTCCCTTTGTGTTAGATGAACGAACGTCTCTCCACATGCTCAGTTCTGAGAGATAAGTGTGTGTGAAAGCCGTCATTCACCTAACTTGTTGGGAACAAAAAGTTCCTTTCCGGTTGCAAAATACACTCCATACCTATATATGGGGAAGTACTAACTCCAACTCAGTTTTACAGTGAAAACTGCAAGAACATCAACACGGAACTAGGAAACAGACTGAGAAACAAGAGTAAAATTTTCTCCTGCAACCCATTCCTTTTTTGCTAGATGAACGAACGTCTCTCCACATGCTGAGTTCTGAGAGATAAATGTGTGTGAAAGCCATTCTTCACCTAGTTTGTTGGGAACACAAAGTTCCTTTTCAGTTGTAAACTACACTCCATACATAAATATGGGGAGGTACAAGCTCCAACTCGTTTTTAAAGTGAAAACTGCAAGAACTTAAAACAGGGAGTAGGAAAGAGACTGAGAAACCAGAGTAAAAGTTTCACCTGCAACCCGTTCATTTGTGCTAGGTGAACGAACGTCTCTCCACATGCTCATTTCTGAGAGATAAGTGTGTGTGAAAGCCGACCTTCACCTTCTTGTTGGGAACACAAAGTTCCTTTTCAGTTGCCAACTACACTCCATACATACATAAGGGCTGGTACAAGCACCAACTATATTTTACAGAGAAAACTGCATGAACTTCAAACAGGCAGTAAGAAACAGACTGAGAATTCAGAATAAAAGTATCTTCTGCAACCCGTTCCCTTTGTGATAGATGAACGAACGTCTCTCCACATGCTAAGTTCTGAGGGATAAGTGTGTGTGAAAGCCGTCCTTCACCTAGCTTGTTGGGAACACAAAGTTCTTTTTCAGTTGCCAACTACACTCCATACATATATAAGAGGAGGTACAATCTCCAACTCGTTTTTACAGTGAAAACGGCAGGAACTTCAAATAGGCAGTAGGAAACAGAATGAGAAACCAGAGTAAAAGTATCTCCTGCAACCAGTTCCACTTTTGCTACATGAACGAACGTCTCTCCACATGCTCAGCTCTGAGAGATAAGTGTGTGTGAAAGCCGTCCTTCACCTAGCTTGTTGGGAACACAAAGTTCCTATTCAGTTGCAAACTACACTCCATACATATATATGGTGAAGTACTAGCTCCAACTCAGTTTTACCGTGAAAACTGCATGAACATCAAACCGGCACTAGGAAACAGACTGAGAAACCAGAGTAAAAGTTTCTCCTGCAACCCTTTCCCTTTGTGCTAGATGAACGATTGTCTCACCACAGGCTCAATTCAGAGCGATAATTGTGTGTGAAAGCCGTCCTTCACCTGGCTTCTTGGGAACACAAATTTCCTTTATGTTAGAAACTACACTCCATACATATATATGGAGAGGTACTAGCTCCAACTCTTTTTTACAGTGAAAACTGCAGGAACTTCAAATAGGCAGTAGGAAACAGACTGAGAAACCAGAGTAAATGTATCTACTGCAAACCATTCCCTTTGTGTTAGATGAACGAACTTCTCTCATCATGCTCAGTTCTGAGAGATAAGTGTGTGTGAAAGCCGCCCTTCACCTAGCTTTTTGGGAAAACAAAGTTCCTTTTCAGTGGCAAACAACAGTGCAAACATATATATGGGGAGGTACAAGCTCCAAATCGGTTTTACAGTGAAAACTGCAGGAACTTCAATCCGGCACTAGGAAACAGACTGAGAAACAACAGTAAAAGATTCTCCTGCATCCCGTTCCATTTGTGCTAGATGAAAGATCGTCTCCCCAAATGCTCAGTTCTGAGAGATATATGTGTGTGAAAGCCGTCCTTCACCTAGCTTTTTGGGAACTCAAAGTTCCTTTTCAGTTGCAAACTAAACTCCATATAAATATATGGGGAGGTACGAGCTCCACAATCGGTTTTACTGTGAAAACTGCAGGAAGTTCAAACCGTCCCTAGGAAACAGACTGAGAAACCAGAGTAAAATTTTCTACTCCAACCCGTTCCATTTTTGCTAGATGAACGATCGTCTCTCCACATGCTCAGTTTTGAGAGATAAGTGTGTGTGGAAGCCGTCCTTCACCTAGCTTGATGGGAACACAATGTTCCTATTCAGTTGCAAACTACAGTCCATATATATATATGGGGAGGTACGAGCTCCACACTCGGTTTTACTGTGAAAACTTCAGGAAATTCAAACCGGCCCTAGGAAAAAGACTGAGAAACCAGAGTAAAAATTTTCTCCTGCAAACCGTTTCTTTGTCTTAGATGAAAGAACGTATCTCCACATGCTCAGTTCTGAGAGATAAGTGTGTGTGAAAGCCATCCTTCACCTAGCTTGTTGGGAACACAAAGATCCTTTTCAGTTGCAAACTACACTCCATATATATATATATGGGGAGGTACGAACTCCACACTCGGTTTTACTGTGAAAACTCCAGGAACTTTAAACCGGCACCAGGAAACAGACTGAGAAACCAGAATAAAAATTTCTCCTACAAACCGTTTCCTTTGTGCTAGATGAACGAACGTCTATCCACATGCTCAGTTCTGAGATATAAGTGTGTGTGAAATCCATTCTTCACCTAGCTTGTTTGGAACACAAAGTTCCTTTCCTGTTGCAAACTATAATCCATACATATATATGGGTAGGTACTAGCTCCAGCTCGGTTTTACAGTGGAAATTAGAATAACTTCATACCGGCACTAGGAAACAGACTGAGAAACCAGAGTAAAAGTTTCTCCTGCAACACTTTGCATTTGTTCTAGATGAACGATCGTCTCTCCACATGCTCAGCTTTGAGAGATAAGTGTGTGTGGAAGCCGTCCTTCACCTAGCTTGTTGGGAACACAAAGTTCCTTTCCAGTTGCAAACTACAGACCATATATATATATGGGGAGGTACAAGCTCCACACTCGGTTTTACTCTGAAAACTGCAGGAACTTCAAACCGGCCCTAGGAAACATACTGAGAACCCAGAGTAAAAGTATCTCCTGCAAACCATTCCCTTTGTGTTAGATGAACGAACGTCTCTCCACATGCTCAGTTCTGAGAGATAAGTGTGTGTGAAAGCCGTCATTCACCTAACTTGTTGGGAACAAAAAGTTCCTTTCCGGTTGCAAAATACACTCCATACCTATATATGGGGAAGTACTAACTCCAACTCAGTTTTACAGTGAAAACTGCAAGAACATCAACACGGAACTAGGAAACAGACTGAGAAACAAGAGTAAAATTTTCTCCTGCAACCCATTCCTTTTTTGCTAGATGAACGAACGTCTCTCCACATGCTGAGTTCTGAGAGATAAATGTGTGTGAAAGCCATTCTTCACCTAGTTTGTTGGGAACAAAAAGTTCCTTTTCAGTTGTAAACTACACTCCATACATAAATATGGGGAGGTACAAGCTCCAACTCGTTTTTAAAGTGAAAACTGCAAGAACTTAAAACAGGGAGTAGGAAAGAGACTGAGAAACCAGAGTAAAATTTCACCTGCAACCCGTTCATTTGTGCTAGGTGAACGAACGTCTCTCCACATGCTCAGTTCTGAGAGATAAGTGTGTGTGAAAGCCGACCTTCACCTTCTTGTTGGGAACACAAAGTTCCTTTTCAGTTGCCAACTACACTCCATACATACATAAGGGCTGGTACAAGCACCAACTATATTTTACAGAGAAAACTGCAGGAACTTCAAACAGGCAGTAAGAAACAGACTGAGAATTCAGAATAAAAGTATCTTCTGCAACCCGTTCCCTTTGTGATAGATGAACGAACGTCTCTCCACATGCTAAGTTCTGAGGGATAAGTGTGTGTGAAAGCCGTCCTTCACCTAGCTTGTTGGGAACACAAAGTTCTTTTTCAGTTGCAAACTGCACTCCATACATATATAAGAGGAGGTACAATCTCCAACTCGTTTTTACAGTGAAAACGGCAGGAACTTCAAATAGGCAGTAGGAAACAGACTGAGAAACCAGAGTAAATGTATCTACTGCAAACCATTCCCTTTGTGTTAGATGAACGAACTTCTCTCATCATGCTCAGTTCTGAGAGATAAGTGTGTGTGAAAGCCGCCCTTCACCTAGCTTTTTGGGAAAACAAAGTTCCTTTTCAGTGGCAAACAACACTGCAAACATATATATGGGGAGGTACAAGCTCCAACTCGGTTTTACAGTGAAAACTGCAGGAACTTCAATCCGGCACTAGGAAACAGACTGAGAAACAACAGTAAAGATTCTCCTGCATCCCGTTCCATTTGTGCTAGATGAAAGATCGTCTCCCCACATGCTCAGTTCTGAGAGATATATGTGTGTGAAAGCCGTCCTTCACCTAGCTTTTTGGGAACTCAAAGTTCATTTTCAGTTGCAAACTAAACTCCATATAAATATATGGGGAGGTACGAGCTCCACAATCGGTTTTACTGTGAAAACTGCAGGAAGTTCAAACCGTCCCTAGGAAACAGACTGAGAAACCAGAGTAAAATTTTCTCCTCCAACCCGTTCCATTTTTGCTAGATGAACGAACGTCTCTCCACATGCTCAGTTCAGAGAGATAAGTGTGTGTGAAAGCCGTCATTCACCTAACTTGTTGGGAACAAAAAGTTCCTTTCCGGTTGCAAAATACACTCCATACCTATATATGGGGAAGTACTAACTCCAACTCAGTTTTACAGTGAAAACTGCAAGAACATCAACACGGAACTAGGAAACAGACTGAGAAACAAGAGTAAAATTTTCTCCTGCCACCCATTCCTTTTTTGCTAGATGAACGAACGTCTCTCCACATGCTGAATTCTGAGAGATAAATGTGTGTGAAAGCCATTCTTCACCTAGTTTGTTGGGAACACAAAGTTCCTTTCCTGTTGCAAGCTACACTCCATAAAAATATATGGGGTGGTACTAGCTCCAACTCGGTTTTACATTGAAAACTTCAGGAACTTCACACTGGCACATGCATACAGACTGAGAAACCAGAGTAAAGTTTCTCCTGCAACCCGTTCCCTTTGTGCTAGATGAAAGAACGTCTCTCCACATGCTCAGTTTTAGAGAAATGTTTGTGTGAAATCCGTCCTTCACCTATGTTGTTGGGAACACAAAGTTCCTTTTCAGTTGTAAACTACACTCCATACATAAATATGGGGAGGTACAAGCTCCAACTCGTTTTTAAAGTGAAAACTGCAAGAACTTAAAACAGGGAGTAGGAAAGAGACTGAGAAACCAGAGTAAAAGTTTCACCTGCAACCCGTTCATTTGTGCTAGGTGAACGAACGTCTCTCCACATGCTCATTTCTGAGAGATAAGTGTGTGTGAAAGCCGACCTTCACCTTCTTGTTGGGAACACAAAGTTCCTTTTCAGTTGCCAACTACACTCCATACATACATAAGGGCTGGTACAAGCACCAACTATATTTTACAGAGAAAACTGCATGAACTTCAAACAGGCAGTAAGAAACAGACTGAGAATTCAGAATAAAAGTATCTTCTGCAACCCGTTCCCTTTGTGATAGATGAACGAACGTCTCTCCACATGCTAAGTTCTGAGGGATAAGTGTGTGTGAAAGCCGTCCTTCACCTAGCTTGTTGGGAACACAAAGTTCTTTTTCAGTTGCCAACTACACTCCATACATATATAAGAGGAGGTACAATCTCCAACTCGTTTTTACAGTGAAAACGGCAGGAACTTCAAATAGGCAGTAGGAAACAGAATGAGAAACCAGAGTAAAAGTATCTCCTGCAACCAGTTCCACTTTTGCTACATGAACGAACGTCTCTCCACATGCTCAGCTCTGAGAGATAAGTGTGTGTGAAAGCCGTCCTTCACCTAGCTTGTTGGGAACACAAAGTTCCTATTCAGTTGCAAACTACACTCCATACATATATATGGTGAAGTACTAGCTCCAACTCAGTTTTACCGTGAAAACTGCATGAACATCAAACCGGCACTAGGAAACAGACTGAGAAACCAGAGTAAAAGTTTCTCCTGCAACCCTTTCCCTTTGTGCTAGATGAACGATTGTCTCACCACAGGCTCAATTCAGAGCGATAATTGTGTGTGAAAGCCGTCCTTCACCTGGCTTCTTGGGAACACAAATTTCCTTTATGTTAGTAACTACACTCCATACATATATATGGAGAGGTACTAGCTCCAACTCTTTTTTACAGTGAAAACTGCAGGAACTTCAAATAGGCAGTAGGAAACAGACTGAGAAACCAGAGTAAATGTATCTACTGCAAACCATTCCCTTTGTGTTAGATGAACGAACTTCTCTCTTCATGCTCAGTTCTGAGAGATAAGTGTGTGTGAAAGCCGCCCTTCACCTAGCTTTTTGGGAAAACAAAGTTCCTTTTCAGTGGCAAACAACACTGCAAACATATATATGGGGAGGTACAAGCTCCAACTCGGTTTTACATTGAAAATTGCAGGAACTTCAATCCGGCACTAGGAAACAGACTGAGAAACAACAGTAAAAGATTCTCCTGCATCCCGTTCCATTTGTGCTAGATGAAAGATCGTCTCCCCACATGCTCAGTTCTGAGAGATATATGTGTGTGAAAGCCGTCCTTCACCTAGCTTTTTGGGAACTCAAAGTTCATTTTCAGTTGCAAACTAAACTCCATATAAATATATGGGGAGGTACGAGCTCCACAATCGGTTTTACTGTGAAAACTGCAGGAAGTTCAAACCGTCCCTAGGAAACAGACTGAGAAACCAGAGTAAAATTTTCTCCTCCAACCCGTTCCATTTTTGCTAGATGAACGAACGTCTCTCCACATGCTCAGTTCAGAGAGATAAGTTTGTGTGAAAGCCATCCTTCACCTAGCTTGTTGGGAACACAAAGTTCTTTTCTGTTGAAAACTACACTCCATAAAAATACATGGGGTGGTACTAGTTCCAACTCGGTTTTACATTGAAAACTGCAGGAACTTCACACCGGCAGAAGCATACAGACTGAGAAACCAGAGTAAAGTTCCTCCTGCAACCCGTTCCCTTTGTGCTAGATGAACGAACGTCTCCCACATGCTCAGTTTTAGAGATATGTTTGTGTGAAATCCGTCCTTCAGCTAGCTTGATGGGAACACAAAGATCCTTTTCAGTTGGAATCTACACTCCATACATATATATGAGGAGGTACTAGCACCAATTCGGTTTTACAGGGAAAAGTGCAGGAAATTGAAACTGGCACTAGGAAACAGACTCAGAAACCAAAGTAAAAGTTTCTCCTGCAACCCGTTAAATTTGTGCTAGATGAATGAACTTCTCTCCACATGCTCAGTTCTGAGAGATAATTGTGTGTTTAATCCGTCCTTCACCAAGGTTGTTGGGAACACAAAGTTCCTTTTCAGTTGTAAACTACACTCCATACATACATATGGGGAGGTACAAGCTCCAACTCGTTTTTAAAGTGAAAACTGCAAGAACTTAAAACAGGGAGTAGGAAAGAGACTGAGAAACCAGAGTAAAAGTTTCACCTGCAACCCGTTCACTTGTGCTAGGTGAACGAACGTCTCTCCTCATGCTCAGTTCTGAGAGATAAGTGTGTGTGAAAGCCGACCTTCAACTTCTTGTTGGGAACACAAAGTTCCTTTTCAGTTGCCAACTACACTCCATACATACATAAGGGCTGGTACAAGCACCAACTATATTTTACAGAGAAAACTGCAGGAAATTCAAACAGGCAGTAAGAAACAGACTGAGAATTCAGAATAAAAGTATCTTCTGCAACCCGTTCCCTTTGTGATAGATGAACGAACGTCTCTCCACATGCTAAGTTCTGAGAGATAAGTGTGTGTGAAAGCCGTCATTCAACTTGCTTGATGGGAACACAAAGATCCTTTTCAGTTGGAATCTACACTCCATACATATATATGAGGAGGTACTAGCTCCAACTCGGTTTTACAGGGAAAAGTGCAGGAAATTGAAACCGGCACTAGGAAACAGACTGAGAATCCAAAGTAATAGTTTCTCCTGCAACCCGTGAAATTTGTGCTAGATGAATGAACGTCTCTCCACATGCTCAGTTCTGAGAGATAATTGTGTGTGAAAGCCGTCCTTCACCTGGTTTGTTGGGAACACAAAGTTCCTTTTCAGTTGCAAACTACATTCCATACATATATATGGGGTTTTACATGCTCCAACTAGATTTTACAGTGAAAACTGCAGGAACTTGAAACCGGCACTAGGAAAAATACTGAGAAACCAGAGTAATAATTTCTCCTGCAAATGGTTCCATTTGTGCTAGATGAACGAACGTCTCTCCACCTGCACAGTTCTGAGAGATAAGTGTGTGTGAAAGCCGCCCTTCAACTTGCTTGTTGGGAACACAAAGTTCCTTACATGTTGCAAACTACAATCCATACATATATATGGGTAGGTACTAGCTCCAGCTCGGTTTTACAGGGAAAAGTGCAGGAAATTGAAACCGGCACTAGGAAACAGACTGAGAAACCAAAGTAAAAGTTTCTCTTGCAACCCGTTAAATTTGTGCTAGATGAATGAACGTCTCTCCACATGCTCAGTTCTGAGAGATAATTGTGTGTGAAAGCCGTCCTTCACCTGGTTTGTTGGGAACACAAAGTTCCTTTTCAGTTGCAAACTACACTCCATATATATATATATGGGGAGGTACGAACTCCACACTCGGTTTTACTGTGAAAACTGCAGGAACTTTAAACCGGCACCAGGAAACAGACTGAGAAACCAGAATAAAAATTTCTCCTGCAAACCGTTTCCTTTGTGCTAGATGAACGAACGTCTATCCACATGCTCAGTTCTGAGATATAAGTGTGTGTGAAATCCATTCTTCACCTAACTTGTTTGGAACACAAAGTTCCTTTCCTGTTGCAAACTACAATCCATACATATATATGGGTAGGTACTAGCTCCAGCTCGGTTTTACAGTGGAAATTAGAATAACTTCATACCGGCACTAGGAAACAGACTGAGAAACCAGAGTAAAAGTTTCTCCTGCAACACTTTGCATTTGTTCTAGATGAACGATCGTCTCTCCACATGCTCAGTTTTGAGAGATAAGTGTGTGTGGAAGCCGTCCTTCACCTAGCTTGTTGGGAACACAAAGTTCCTTTCCAGTTGCAAACTACAGACCATATATATATATGGGGAGGTACAAGCTCCACACTCGGTTTTACTCTGAAAACTGCAGGAACTTCAAACCGGCCCTAGGAAACATACTGAGAACCCAGAGTAAAAGTATCTCCTGCAAACCATTCACTTTGTGTTAGATGAACGAACGTCTCTCATCATGCTCAGTTCTGAGAGATAAGTGTGTGTGAAAGCCGCCATTCACCTAGCTTTTTGGGAAAACAAAGTTCCTTTTCAGTGGCAAACAACCCTGCAAACATATATATGGGGAGGTACAAGCTCCAAGTCGGTTTTACAGTGAAAACTGCAGGAACTTCAATCCGGCACTAGGAAACAGACTGAGAAACAACAGTAAAAGATTCTCCTGCATCCCGTTCCATTTGTGCTAGATGAAAGATCGTCTCCCCAATTGCTCAGTTCTGAGAGATATATGTGTGTGAAAGCCGTCCTTCACCTAGCTTTTTGGGAACTCAAAGTTCCTTTTCAGTTGCAAACTAAACTCCATATAAATATATGGGGAGGTACGAGCTCCACAATCGGTTTTACTGTGAAAACTGCAGGAAGTTCAAACCGTCCCTAGGAAACAGACTGAGAAACCAGAGTAAAATTTTCTCCTCCAACCCGTTCCATTTTTGCTAGATGAACGAACGTCTCTCCACATGCTCAGTTCAGAGAGATAAGTGTGTGTGAAAGCCATCCTTCACCTAGCTTGTTGGGAACACAAAGTTTTTTCTGTTGCAAACTACACTCCAAAAAAATACATGGGGTGGTACTAGTTCCAACTCGGTTTTACATTGAAAACTGCAGGAATTTCACACCGGCACAAGCATACAGACTGAGAAACCAGAGTAAAGTTCCTCCTGCAACCCGATCCCTTTGTGCTAGATGAACGAACGTCTCTCCACATGCTCAGTTTTAGAGATATGTTTGTGTGAAATCCGTCCTTCAGCTAGCTTGATGGGAACACAAAGATCCTTTTCAGTTGGAATCTACACTCCATACATATATATGAGGAGGTACAAGCTCCAACTCGGTTTTACAGGGAAAAGTGCAGGAAATTGAAACCGGCATTAGGAAACAGACTGAGAAACCAAAGTAAAAATTTCTAGTGCAACCCGTTAAATTTGTGCTAGATGAATGAACGTCTCTCCACATGCTCAGTTCTGAGAGATAATTGTGTGTGAAAGCCGTCCTTCACCTGGTTTGTTGGGAACACAAAGTTCATTTTCAGTTGCAAACTACATTCCATATTTATATATACAGGGTTTTACAAGCTCCAACTAGTTTTTACAGTGAAAACTGCAGGAACTTGAAACCGGCACTAGGAAAAATACTGAGAAACCAGAGTAAAAACTTCTCCTGCAAACGGTTCCATTTGTGCTAGATGAACGAACGTCTCTCCACCTACACAGTTCTGAGAGATAAGTGTGTGTGAAAGCCGTCCTTCAAATTGCTTGTTGGGAACACAAAGTTCCTTACATGTTGCAAACTACAGTCCATACATATATATGGGTAGGTACTAGCTCCAGCTCGGTTTTACAGTGAAAATTCCAGGAACTTCATACCGGCACTAGGAAACAGACTGAGAAACCAGAGTAAAAGTTTCTCCTGCAACACGTTGCATTTGTTATAGATGAACGATCGTCTCTCCACATGCTCAATTTTGAGAGATAAGTGTGTGTGGAAGCCGTCCTTCACCTAGCTTGATGGGAACACAATGTTCCTATTCAGTTGGAAACTACAGTCCATATATATATATGGGGAGGTACGAGCTCCACATTCGGTTTTACTGTGAAAACTGCAGGAACTTCAAACCGGCTCTAGGAAACATACTGAGAAACCAGAGTAAAAGTTTCTCCTGCAAACCGTTTCTTTGTCTTAGATGAAAGAACGTATCTCCACATGCTCAGTTCTGAGAGATAAGTGTGTGTGAAATCCGTCTTTCACCTAGTTTGTTGGGAAAACAAAGTTCCTTTTCAGTTGCAAACTACACTCCATATATAAATATATGGGGAGGTACGAACTCCACACTCGGTTTTACTGTGAAAACTGCAGGAATTTTAAACCGGCACCAGGAAACAGACTGAGAAACCAGAATAAAAATTTCTCCTGCAAACCGTTTCCTTTGTGCTAGATGAACGAACGTATATCCACATGCTCAGTTCTGAGATATAAGTGTGTGTGAAATCCATCCTACACCTAGCTTGTTTGGAACACAAAGTTCCTTTCCTGTTGCAAACTACAATCCATACATATATATGGGGAGGTACTAGCTCCAACTCGGGTTTACAGTGAAAACTGCAGGAACTTAAAACCGGCACTAGGAAACAGACTGAGAAACCAGAGTAAAAGTTTCACCTGCAACCCGTTCATTTGTGCTAGGTGAACGAACTTCTCTGCACATGCTCAGTTCTGAGAGTTAAGTGTGTGTGAAAGCCGACCTTCACCTTCTTGTTGGGAACACAAAGTTCATTTTAGGTTGCCAACTGCACTCCTTACATACATAAGGGCTGGTACAAGCACCAACTATATTTAACAGAGAAAACTGTAGGAACTTCAAACAGGCAGTAAGAAACAGACTGAGAATTCAGAATAAAAGTATATTCTGCAACCCGTTCCCTTTGTGATAGATGAACGAACGTCTCTCCACATGCTCAGTTCTGAGAGATAAGTGTGTGTGAAAGCCGTCCTTCAACTTGCTTGATGGGAACACAAAGATCCTTTTCAGTTGGAATCTACACTCCATACATATATATGAGGAGGTATTAGCTCCAACTCGGTTTTACAGGGAAAAGTGCAGGAAATTGAAACCGGCACTAGGAAACAGACTGAGAAACCAAAGTAAAAGTTTCTCCTGCAACCCGTTAAATTTGTGCTACATGAATGAACGTCTCTCCACATGCTCAGTTCTGAGAGATAATTGTGTGTCAAAGCCGTCCTTCACCTGGTTTGTTGGGAACACAAAGTTCCTTTTCAGTTGCAAACTACATTCCATACATATATATGGGGTATTACAAGCTCCAACTAGTTTTTACAGTGAAAACTGCAGGAACTTGAAACCGGCACTAGGAAAAATACTGAGAAACCAGAGTAAAAATTTCTCCTGCAAATGGTTCCATTTGTGCTAGATGAACGAACGTCTCTCCACCTGCACAGTTCTGAGAGATAAGTGTGTGTGAAAGCCGTCCTTCAACTTGCTTGTTGGGAACAAAAAGTTCCTTTCCTGTTGCAAACTACAATCCATACATATATATGGGTAGGTACTAGATCCAGCTCTGATTTACAGAGAAAATTCCAGGAACTTCATACCGGCACTAGGAAACAGACTGAGAAACCAGAGTAAAAGTTTCTCCTGCAACTCGTTGCATTTGTTCTAGATGAACGATCATCTCTCCACATGCTCAGTTTTGAGAGATAAGTGTGTGTGGAAGCCGTCCTTCACCTAGCTTGATGGGAACACAATGTTCCTATTCAGTTGCAAACTGCAGTCCATATATATATATGGGGAGGTACGAGCTCAACACTCGGGTTTTACTGTGAAAACTTCAGGAACTTCAAACCGGCCTTAGGAAAAAGTCTGAGAAACCAGAGTAAAAATTTTCTCCTGCAAACCGTGTCTTTGTCTTAGATGAAAGAACGTATCTCCACATGCTCAGTTCTGAGAGATAAGTGTGTGTGAACGCCGTCCTTCACCTAGCTTGTTGGGAACACAAAGTTCCTTTTCAGTTGCAAACTACACTCCATGTATATATATATGGGGAGGTACGAACTCCACACTCGGTTTTACTGTGAAAACTGCAGGAACTTTAAACCGGCACCAGGAAACAGACTGAGAAAGCAGAATAAAAATTTCTCCTGCAAACCGTTTCCTTTGTGCTAGATAAACGAACGTCTATCCACATGCTCAGTTCTGAGATATAAGTGTGTGTGAAATCCATCCTTCACCTAGCTTGTTTGGAACACAAAGTTCCTTTCCTGTTGCAAACTACAATCCATACATATATACGGGGAGGTACTAGCTCCAACTCGGGTTTACAGTGAAATCTCCGGGAACTTTATACTGGCAGCAAGAAACAGACTGAGAAAACAGAGTAAAAGTTTCTCCTGCAACACGTTCCAATTATTCTAGATGAACGATCGTCACTCCACATGCTCAGTTCTGAGAGTTTAGTGTGTGTGGAAGCCGTGCTTCACCTAGCTTGTTGGGAACACAAAGTTCCTTTTCAGTTGCAAACTAAAGTCCATATATATATATGGGGAGGTACAAGATCCACACTCTGTTTTACAGTGAAAACGGCAGGAACTTCAAATAGGCAGTAGGAAACAGAGTGAGAATCCAGAGTATAAGTATCTCCTGCAACTAGTTCCATTTGTGCTACATGAACGAACGTCTCTCCACATGCTCAGTTCTGAGAGATAAGTGTGTGTGAAAGCCGTACTTCACCAAACTTGTTAGGAAAACAAAGTTCCTTTTCACTTGCAAACTACACTCCAAACATACATATGGGTAGGTACAAGCTCCAACTCTCTTTTACAGAGAAAACTGCAGGAACTTCAAACAGGCAGTAGGAAACAGACTGAGAAACCAGAGTAATAGTATTTCCTGCAAACCGTTCCCTTTGTGCTACATGAACGAAAGTCTCTCCACATGATAAGTACTGAGGGATAAGTGTGTGTGAAAGCCGCACTTCACCTAACTTGTTGGGAACACAAAGTTCCTTTTCTGTTGCAAACTACAATCCATACATATATATGGGTAGGTACTAGATCCAGCTCGGTTTTACAGTGAAAATTCCAGGAACTTCATACCGGCACTAGGAAACAGACTGAGAAACCAGAGTAAAAGTTTCTCCTGCAACACTTTGCATTTGTTCTAGATGAACGATCGTCTCTCCACATGCTCAGTTTTGAGAGATAAGAGTGTGTGGAAGCCGTCCTTCACCTAGCTTGTTGGGAACACAAAGTTCCTTTTCAGTTGCAAACTACAGTCCATATATATATATGGGGAGGTACGAGCTCCATACTCGGTTTTACTCTGAAAACTGCAGGAACTTCAAACCGGCCCTAGGAAACATAATGAGAACCCAGAGTAAAAGTATCTCCTGCAAACCATTCCCTTTGTGTTAGATGAACGAACGTTTCTCCACATGCTCATTTCTGAGAGTTAAGTTTGTGTGACAGCCTTCATTCACCTAACTTGTTGGGAACAAAAAGTCCCTTTCAGGTTGCAAAATACACTCCATACCTATATATGGGGAAGTACTAGCTCCAACTCAGTTTTACAGTGAAAACTGCAAGAATATCAACCCGGAACTAGGAAACAGACTGAGAAACAAGGGTAAAATTTTCTCCTGCAACCCATTCCTTTTTTGCTAGATGAACGAACGTCTCTCCACATGCTCAGTTCAGAGAGATAAATGTGTGTGAAAGCCATTCTTCACCTAGTTTGTTGGGAACACAAAGTTCCTTTCCTTTTGCAAGCTACACTCCATAAAAATATATGGGGTGGTACTAGCTCCAACTCGGTTTTACATTGAAAACGGCAGGAAATTCACACCGGCACAAGCATAAAGACTGAGAAACCAGAGTAAAGTTTCTCCTGCAACCCGTTCCCTTTGTGCTAGATGAAAGAACGTCTCTCCACATGCTCAGTTTTAGAGATATGTTTGTGTGAAATCCGTCCTTCACCTATGTTGTTGGGAACACAAAGCTCCTTTTCAGTTGTAAACTACTCTCCATACATAAATATGGGGAGGTACAAGCTCCAACTCGTTTTTAAAGTGAAAACTGCAAGAACTTAAAACAGGGAGTAGGAAAGAGACTGAGAAACCAGAGTAAAAGTTTCACCTGCAACCCGTTCATTTGTGCTAGGTGAACGAACGTCTCTCCACATGCTCAGTTCTGAGAGATAAGTGTGTGTGAAAGCCGACCTTCACCTTCTTGTTGGGAACACAAAGTTCCTTTTAGGTTGCCAACTACACTCCATACATACATAAGGGCTGGTACAAGCACCAACTATATTTAACAGAGAAAACTGTAGGAACTTCAAACAGGCAGTAAGAAACAGACTGAGAATTCAGAATAAAAGTATATTCTGCAACCCGTTCCCTTTGTGATAGATGAACGAACGTCTCTCCACATGCTCAGTTCTGAGAGATAAGTGTGTGTGAAAGCCGTCCTTCAACTTGCTTGATGGGAACACAAAGATCCTTTTCAGTTGGAATCTACAATCCATACATATATATGAGGAGGTACTAGCTCCAACTCGGTTTTACAGGGAAATGTGCAGGAAATTGAAACCGGCACTAGGAAACAGACTGAGAAACCAAAGTAAAAGTTTCTCCTGCAACCCGTTAAATTTGTGCTACATGAATGAACGTCTCTCCACATGCTCAGTTCTGAGAGATAATTGTGTGTGAAAGCCGTCCTTCACCTGGTTTGTTGGGAACACAAAGTTCCTTTTCAGTTGCAAACTACATTCCATACATACATATGGGGTTTAACAAGCTCCAACTAGTTTTTACAGTGAAAACTGCAGGAACTTGAAACCGGCACTAGGAAAAATACTGAGAAACCAGAGTAAAAATTTCTCCTGCAAACGGTTCCATTTGTGCTAGATGAACGAACGTCTCTCCACCTGCACAGTTCTGAGAGATAAGTGTGTGTGAAAGCCGTCCTTCAACTTGCTTGTTGGGAACACAAAGTTCCTTCGTGTTGCAAACTACAATCCATACATATATATGGGTAGGTACTAGATCCAGCTCGGTTTTACAGTGAAAATTCCAGGAACTTCATACAGGCACTAGGAAACAGACTGAGAAACCAGAGTAAAAGTTTCTCCTGCAACTCGTTGCATTTGTTCTAGATGAACGATCGTCTCTCCACATGCTCAGTTTTGAGAGATAAGTGTGTGTGGAAGCCGTCCTTCACCTAGCTTGATGGGAACACAATGTTCCTATTCAGTTGCAAACTGCAGTCCATATATATATATGGGGAGGTACGAGCTCAACACTCGGTTTTACTGTGAAAACTTCAGGAACTTCAAACCGGCCTTAGGAAAAAGTCTGAGAAACCAGAGTAAAAATTTTCTCCTGCAAACCGTGTCTTTGTCTTAGATGAAAGAACGTATCTCCACATGCTCAGTTCTGAGAGATAAGTGTGTGTGAACGCCGTCCTTCACCTAGCTTGTTGGGAACACAAAGTTCCTTTTCAGTTGCAAACTACACTCCATGTATATATATATGGGGAGGTACGAACTCCACACTCGGTTTTACTGTGAAAACTGCAGGAACTTTAAACCGGCACCAGGAAACAGACTGAGAAAGCAGAATAAAAATTTCTCCTGCAAACCGTTTCCTTTGTGCTAGATAAACGAACGTCTATCCACATGCTCAGTTCTGAGATATAAGTGTGTGTGAAATCCATCCTTCACCTAGCTTGTTTGGAACACAAAGTTCCTTTCCTGTTGCAAACTACAATCCATACATATATACGGGGAGGTACTAGCTCCAACTCGGGTTTACAGTGAAATCTCCGGGAACTTTATACTGGCAGCAAGAAACAGACTGAGAAAACAGAGTAAAAGTTTCTCCTGCAACACGTTCCAATTATTCTAGATGAACGATCGTCACTCCACATGCTCAGTTCTGAGAGTTTAGTGTGTGTGGAAGCCGTGCTTCACCTAGCTTGTTGGGAACACAAAGTTCCTTTTCAGTTGCAAACTAAAGTCCATATATATATATGGGGAGGTACAAGATCCACACTCTGTTTTACAGTGAAAACGGCAGGAACTTCAAATAGGCAGTAGGAAACAGAGTGAGAATCCAGAGTATAAGTATCTCCTGCAACTAGTTCCATTTGTGCTACATGAACGAACGTCTCTCCACATGCTCAGTTCTGAGAGATAAGTGTGTGTGAAAGCCGTACTTCACCAAACTTGTTAGGAAAACAAAGTTCCTTTTCACTTGCAAACTACACTCCAAACATACATATGGGTAGGTACAAGCTCCAACTCTCTTTTACAGAGAAAACTGCAGGAACTTCAAACAGGCAGTAGGAAACAGACTGAGAAACCAGAGTAATAGTATTTCCTGCAAACCGTTCCCTTTGTGCTACATGAACGAAAGTCTCTCCACATGATAAGTACTGAGGGATAAGTGTGTGTGAAAGCCGCACTTCACCTAACTTGTTGGGAACACAAAGTTCCTTTTCTGTTGCAAACTACAATCCATACATATATATGGGTAGGTACTAGATCCAGCTCGGTTTTACAGTGAAAATTCCAGGAACTTCATACCGGCACTAGGAAACAGACTGAGAAACCAGAGTAAAAGTTTCTCCTGCAACACTTTGCATTTGTTCTAGATGAACGATCGTCTCTCCACATGCTCAGTTTTGAGAGATAAGAGTGTGTGGAAGCCGTCCTTCACCTAGCTTGTTGGGAACACAAAGTTCCTTTTCAGTTGCAAACTACAGTCCATATATATATATGGGGAGGTACGAGCTCCATACTCGGTTTTACTCTGAAAACTGCAGGAACTTCAAACCGGCCCTAGGAAACATAATGAGAACCCAGAGTAAAAGTATCTCCTGCAAACCATTCCCTTTGTGTTAGATGAACGAACGTTTCTCCACATGCTCATTTCTGAGAGTTAAGTTTGTGTGACAGCCTTCATTCACCTAACTTGTTGGGAACAAAAAGTCCCTTTCAGGTTGCAAAATACACTCCATACCTATATATGGGGAAGTACTAGCTCCAACTCAGTTTTACAGTGAAAACTGCAAGAATATCAACCCGGAACTAGGAAACAGACTGAGAAACAAGGGTAAAATTTTCTCCTGCAACCCATTCCTTTTTTGCTAGATGAACGAACGTCTCTCCACATGCTCAGTTCAGAGAGATAAATGTGTGTGAAAGCCATTCTTCACCTAGTTTGTTGGGAACACAAAGTTCCTTTCCTTTTGCAAGCTACACTCCATAAAAATATATGGGGTGGTACTAGCTCCAACTCGGTTTTACATTGAAAACGGCAGGAAATTCACACCGGCACAAGCATAAAGACTGAGAAACCAGAGTAAAGTTTCTCCTGCAACCCGTTCCCTTTGTGCTAGATGAAAGAACGTCTCTCCACATGCTCAGTTTTAGAGATATGTTTGTGTGAAATCCGTCCTTCACCTATGTTGTTGGGAACACAAAGCTCCTTTTCAGTTGTAAACTACTCTCCATACATAAATATGGGGAGGTACAAGCTCCAACTCGTTTTTAAAGTGAAAACTGCAAGAACTTAAAACAGGGAGTAGGAAAGAGACTGAGAAACCAGAGTAAAAGTTTCACCTGCAACCCGTTCATTTGTGCTAGGTGAACGAACGTCTCTCCACATGCTCAGTTCTGAGAGATAAGTGTGTGTGAAAGCCGACCTTCACCTTCTTGTTGGGAACACAAAGTTCCTTTTAGGTTGCCAACTACACTCCATACATACATAAGGGCTGGTACAAGCACCAACTATATTTAACAGAGAAAACTGTAGGAACTTCAAACAGGCAGTAAGAAACAGACTGAGAATTCAGAATAAAAGTATATTCTGCAACCCGTTCCCTTTGTGATAGATGAACGAACGTCTCTCCACATGCTCAGTTCTGAGAGATAAGTGTGTGTGAAAGCCGTCCTTCAACTTGCTTGATGGGAACACAAAGATCCTTTTCAGTTGGAATCTACAATCCATACATATATATGAGGAGGTACTAGCTCCAACTCGGTTTTACAGGGAAATGTGCAGGAAATTGAAACCGGCACTAGGAAACAGACTGAGAAACCAAAGTAAAAGTTTCTCCTGCAACCCGTTAAATTTGTGCTACATGAATGAACGTCTCTCCACATGCTCAGTTCTGAGAGATAATTGTGTGTGAAAGCCGTCCTTCACCTGGTTTGTTGGGAACACAAAGTTCCTTTTCAGTTGCAAACTACATTCCATACATACATATGGGGTTTAACAAGCTCCAACTAGTTTTTACAGTGAAAACTGCAGGAACTTGAAACCGGCACTAGGAAAAATACTGAGAAACCAGAGTAAAAATTTCTCCTGCAAACGGTTCCATTTGTGCTAGATGAACGAACGTCTCTCCACCTGCACAGTTCTGAGAGATAAGTGTGTGTGAAAGCCGTCCTTCAACTTGCTTGTTGGGAACACAAAGTTCCTTCGTGTTGCAAACTACAATCCATACATATATATGGGTAGGTACTAGATCCAGCTCGGTTTTACAGTGAAAATTCCAGGAACTTCATACAGGCACTAGGAAACAGACTGAGAAACCAGAGTAAAAGTTTCTCCTGCAACTCGTTGCATTTGTTCTAGATGAACGATCGTCTCTCCACATGCTCAGTTTTGAGAGATAAGTGTGTGTGGAAGCCGTCCTTCACATAGCTTGATGGGAACACAATGTTCCTATTCAGTTGCAAACTGCAGTCCATATATATATATGGGGAGGTACGAGCTCAACACTCGGTTTTACTGTGAAAACTTCAGGAACTTCAAACCGGCCCTAGGAAAAAGTCTGAAAAACTAGAGTAAAAATTTTCTCCTGCAAACCGTGTCTTTGTCTTAGATGAAAGAACGTATCTCCACATGCTCAGTTCTGAGAGATAAATGTGTGTGAAAGCCGTCCTTCACCTAGCTTGTTGGGAACACAAAGTTCCTTTTCAGTTGCAAACTACACTCCATATATATATATATGGGGAGGTACGAACTCCACACTCGGTTTTACTGTGAAAACTGCAGGAACTTTAAACCGGCACCAGGAAACAGACTGAGAAAGCAGAATAAAAATTTCTCCTGCAAACCATTTCCTTTGTGCTAGATGAACGAACGTCTATCCACATGCTCAGTTCTGAGATATAATTGTGTGGGAAATCCATCCTTCACCTAGCTTGTTTGGAACACAAAGTTCCTTTCCTGTTGCAAACTACAATCCATACATATATATGGGGAGGTACTAGCTCCAACTCGGGTTTACAGTGAAATCTCCGGGAACTTTATACTGGCAGCAAGAAACAGACTGAGAAAGCAGAGTAAAAGTTTCTCCTGCAACACGTTCCATTTATTCTAGATGAACGATCGTCACTCCACATGCTCAGTTCTGAGAGTTTAGTGTGTGTGGAAGCCGTGCTTCACCTAGCTTGTTGGGAACACAAAGTTCCTTTTCAGTTGCAAACTAAAGTCCATATATATATATGGGGAGGTACGAGATCCACACTCTGTTTTACAGTGAAAATGGCAGGAACTTCAAATAGGCAGTAGGAAACAGAGTGAGAATCCAGAGTAAAAGTATCTCCTGCAACTAGTTCCATTTGTGCTACATGAACGAACGTCTCTCCACATGCTCAGTTCTGAGAGATAAATGTGTGTGAAAGCCGTACTTCACCAAACTTGTTAGGAAAACAAAGTTCCTTTTCACTTGCAAATTACACTCCAAACATACATATGGGCAGGTACAAGCTCCAACTCTCTTTTACAGAGAAAACTACAGGAACTTCAAACAGGCAGTAGGAAACAGACTGAGAAACCAGAGTAATAGTATTTCCTGCAAACCGTTCCTTTGTGCTACATGAACGAAAGTCTCTCCACATGATAAGTTCTGAGGGATAAGTGTGTGTGAAAGCCGCCCTTCACCTAACTTGTTGGGAACACAAAGTTCCTTTTCAGTTGCAAACTACACTCCATACATATATATGGGGAGGTACTAGCTCCAACTCAGTTTTACAGTGAAAACTGCAAGAACATCAAACCGGCACTAGGAAACAGACTGAGAAACCAGAGTAAAAGTTCCTCCTGCAACACGTTCCCTTTTTGCTAGATGAACGAATGTCTCACCACTTGCTCAATTCTGAGCGAAAATTGTGTGTGAAAGCCGTCCTTCACCTAGCTTCTTGGGAACACAAATTTCCTTTATGTTACAAACTACACTCCAAACATATATATGGAGAAGTACTAGCTCCAACACGGTTTTACAGTGAAAACTGCAGGAACTTCAAATAGGCAGTAGGAAACAGACTGAGAAACCAGAGTAAATGTATCTTATGCAACCCGTTCCATTTGTGCTACATGAACGAACGTCTCACCACATGCTCAGTTCAGAGAGATAAATGTGTTTGAAAGCCATTCTTCACCTAGTTTGTGAACACAAAGTTCCTTTCCTGTTGCAAACTACAATCCATAAAAATATATGGGGTGGTACTAGCTCCAACTCGGTTTTACATTGAAAACTGCAGGAACTTCACACCGGCACAAGGATACAGACAGATAAACCAGAGTAAAGTTTCTCCTGCAACCCGTTCCCTTCGTGCTAGATGAAAGAACGTCTCTCCACATGCTCAGTTTTAGAGACATGTTTGTGTGAATCCGTCCTTCACATAGCTTGTTGGGAACACAAAGATCCTTTTCAGTTGTAAACTACACTCCATACATACATATGGGGAGGTACAACCTCCAACTCGTTTTTAAAGTGAAAACTGCAAGAACTTAAAACAGGGAGTAGGAAAGATACTGAGAAACCAGAGTAAAAATTTCACCTGCAACCCGTTCATTTGTGCTAGGTGAACGAACGTCTCTCCACATGCTCAGTTCTGAGAGATAAGTGTGTGTGAAAGCCGACCTTCACCTTCTTGTTGGGAACACAAAGTTCCTTTTAGTTTGCCAACTACACTCCATACATACATAAGGGCTGGTACAAGCACCAACTATACTTTACAGAGAAAACTGCAGGAACTTCAAACAGGCAGTAAGAAACAGACTGAGAATTCAGAATAAAAGTATCTTCTGCAACCCGTTCCCTTTGTGATAGATGAACGAACGTCTCTCCACATGCTAAGTTCTGAGGGATAAGTGTGTGTGAAGGCCGTCCTTCACCAAGCTTGTTTACGAACACAAAGTTCTTTTTCAGTTGCAAACTACACTCCATACATATATAAGAGGAGGTACAATCTCCAACTCGTTTTTACAGTGAAAACGGCAGGAATTTCAAATAGGCAGTAGGAAACAGAATGAGAAACCAGAGTAAAAGTATCTCCTGCAACCAGTTCCAATTTTGCTACATGAACGAACGTCTCTCCACATGCTCAGCTCTGAGAGATAAGTGTGTGTGAAAGCCGTCCTTCACCTAGCTTGTTGGGTACACAAAGTTCCTTTTCAGTTGCAAACTACACTCCATACATATATATGGTGAAGTACTAGCTCCAACTCAGTTTTACAGTGAAAACTGCATGAACATCAAACCGGCACTAGGAAACAGACTGAGAAACCAGAGTAAAAGTTTCTCCTGCAACCCTTTCCCTTTGTGCTAGATGAACGAATGTCTCACCACATGCTCAATTCTGAGCGATAAGTGTGTGTGAAAGCCGTCCTTCAACTAGCTTCTTGGGAACACAAATTTCCTTTATGTTACAAAATACACTCCATACATATAAATGGAGAGGTACTAGCTCCAACTCGGTTTTACAGTGAAAACTGCAGGAACTTCACATAGGCAGTAGGAAACAGACTGAGAACCAGAGTAAATGTATCTACTGCAACATGTTCCATTTGTGCTAGATGAACGAACTTCTCTCCTCATGCTCAGTTCTGAGAGATAAGTGTGTGTAAAAGCCGCCCTTCACCTAGCTTTTTGGGAAAACAAAGTTCCTTTTCAGTGGCAAACAACACTGCAAACATATATATGGGGAGGTACTAGCTGCAACTCGGTTTTACAGTGAAAACTGCAGGAACTTCAATCCAGCACTAGGAAACAGACTGAGAAACAACAGTAAAAGTTTCTCCTGCATCCCGTTCCATTTTTGCTAGATGAAAGATCCTCTCCCCACATGCTCAGTTCTGAGAGATATGTGCGTGTGAAAGCCGTCCTTCACCTAGCTTTTTGGGAACTCAAAGTTCCTTTTCAGTTGCAAACTACACTCCATAAAAATACATGGGGTGGTACTAGTTCCAACTCGGTTTTACATTGAAAACTGCAGGAACTTCACACCGGCACAAGCATACAGACTGAGAAACCAGAGTAAAGTTCCTCCTGCAACCCGATCCCTTTGTGCTAGATGAACGAACGTCTCTCCACATGCTCAGTTTTAGAGATATGTTTGTGTGAAATCCGTCCTTCAGCTAGCTTGATGGGAACACAAAGATCCTTTTCAGTTGGAATCTACACTCCATACATTTATATGAGGAGGTATTAGCTCCAACTAGGTTTTACAGGGAAAAGTGCAGGAAATTGAAACCGGCACTAGGAAACAGACTGAGAAACCAAAGTAAAAGTTTCTCCTGCAACCCGTTAAATTTGTGCTAGATGAATGAACGTCTATCCACATGCTCAGTTCAGAGATATTTGTGTGTGAAAGCCGTCCTTCACCTGGTTTGTTGGGAACACAAAGTTCCTTTTCAGTTGCAAACTACATTCCATACATACATATGGGGTTTTACATGCTCCAACTAGTTTTTACAGTGAAAACTGCAGGAACTTGAAACCGGCACTAGGAAAAATACTGAGAAACCAGAGTAAAAATTTCTCCTGCAAACGGTTCCATATGTGCTAGATGAACGAACGTCTGTCCACATGCACAGTTCTGAGAGATAAATGTGTGTGAAAGCCGTCCTTCAACTTGCTTGTTGGGAACACAAAGTTCCTTTCCTGTTGCAAACTACAATCCATACATATATATGGTTAGGTACTAGCTCCAGCTCGGTTATACAGTGAAAATTCCAGGAACTTCATACCGGCACTAGGAAACAGTCTGAGAAACCAGAGTAAAAGTTTCTCCTGCAACACGTTGCATTTGTTCTAGATGAACGATCGTCTCTCCACATGCTCAGTTTTGAGAGATAAGTGTGTGTGGTAGCCGTCCTTCACCTAGCTTGATGGGAACACAAATTTCCTATTCAGTTGCAAACTACAGTCCATATATACATATGGGGAGGTACGAGCTCCACACTCGGTTTTACTGTGAAAACTGCAGGAACTTTAAACCGGCACCAGGAAACAGACTGAGAAACCAGAATAAAAATTTCTCTTGCAAACCGTTTCCTTTGAGATAGATGAACGAACGTCTTTCCATATGCTCATTTCTGAGATATAACTGTGTGTGAAATCAAACCTTCACCAAGTTTGTTTGGAACACAAAGCCCTTTCCTGTTGCAAACTACAATCCATAAATATATATGGGGAGGTACTAGCTCCAACTCGGTTTTACTGTGAAAACTCCAGGAACTTCATACTGGCACTAAGAAACAGACTGAGAAACCAGAGTAAAAGTTTCTCCTGCAACACGTTCCATTTTTTCTAGATGAACGATCGTCACTCCACATGCTCAGTTCTGAGAAATAAGTGTGTGTGGAAGCCGTGTTTCATCTAACTTGTTGGGAACACAAAGTTCCTTTTTAGTTGCAAACTAAAGTCCATATATATATACGGGGAGCTACGAGATCCACACTCTGTTTTACAGTGAAAACGGCAGGAACTTCAAATAGGCAGTAGGAAACAGAGTGAGAAACCAGAGTAAAAGTATCTCCTGCAACTAGTTCCATTTGTGCTACATGAACGAACGTCTCTCCACATGCTCAGTTCTGAGAGATAAGTGTGTGTGAAAGCCGTCCTTCACCAAACTTGTTAGGAAAACAAAGTTCCTTTTCACTTGCAAATTACACTCCAAACATACATATGGGCAGGTACAAACTCCAACTCTCTTTTACAGAGAAAACTGCAGGAACTTCAAACAGGCAGTAGGAAACAGACTGAGAAACCAGAGTAATAGTATTTCCTGCAAACCGTTCCCTTTGTGCTACATGAACGAAAGTCTCTCCACATGATATTTTCTGAGGGATAAGTGTGTGTGAAAGCCGCCCTTCACCTAACTTGTTGGGAACACAAAGTTCCTTTTCAGTTGCAAACTACACTCCATATATATATGAGGAGGTTCTAGCTCCAACTCGGTTTTACAGTGAAAACGGCAGGAACTTCAAATAGGCAGTAGGAAACAGAGTGAGAAAACAGAGTAAAAGTATCTACTGCAAACAGTTCCATTTGTGCTACATGAACAAACGTCTCTCCACATGCTGAGTTCTGAGAGATAAGTGTGTGTGAAAGCCGACTTTCACCTAGATTGTTGGGAACACAAAGTTCCTTTTCAGTTGAAAACTACAATCCATATATATATATGGGGAGGTACTAGCTCCAACTCGGTTTTACAGTGAAAACTGCAGGAAATTCAAACCGGCACTAGGAAACAGACTGAGAAACCAGAGTAAAAGTTTCTCCTGCAACCCGTTCCCTTTGTGCTAGATGAACGAACGTCTCTCCACATGCTCACTTCTGAGAGATAAGTGTGTGTGAAAGCCGTCCTTCACCTAGCTTCTTGGGAACACAAATTTCCTTTATGTTAAATACTACACTTCTTACATATATATGGAGGGGTATTAGCTCCAACTCGGTTTTACAGTGAAAACTGCAGGAACTTCAAATAGGTAGTAGGAATCAGACTGAGAAACGAGAGTAAATGTTTCTCCTGCAACCCGTTACATTTGTGCTAGATGAAAGAACGTCTCTCCTCATGCTCAGTTCTGAGAGATAACTGTGTGTGAAAGCCGACCTTCACCTAGCTTGTTGGGAAAACAAAGTTCCTTTTTAGTGGCAAACTACACTGCATACATATATATGGGGAGGTACAAGCTCCAACTCGGTTTTACAGTGAAAACTGCAGGAACTTCAATCCGGCCCTGGGAACAGACTGAGAAAGCAGAATAAAATTTACTCCTGCATCCCGTTCTTTTTGTGCTAGATGACCGAACGTCTCTCCACATGCTCAGTTCTGGGAGATAAGTGTGTGTGAAAGCCGACCTTCCCACAGCTTGTTGGGAACACAAAGTTCCTTTTCAGTTGCCAACTACACTCCATACATACATATGGGATGGTACAAGCAACAACTATATTTTACACAGAAAACTGCAGGTACTTCAAACAGGCAGTAAGAAACAGACTGAGAAATCAGAATAAAAGTATCTTCTGCAACCGGTTCCCTTTATGATAGATGAACGAATGTCTCTCCACATGCTAAGTTCTGAGGGATAAGTGTGTGTGAAAGCCGTCCTTCAACTAGCTTGTTGGGAACACAAAGTTCCTTTTCAGTTGCAAACTACACTCCATACGTATATATGAGGAGGTACAATCTAGAACTCGTTTTTACAGTGAAAACGGCAGGAACTTCAAATAGGCAGTAGGAAACAGAATGTGAAACCAGAGTAAAATTATCTCCTGCAACCAGTTCCACTTTTGCTACATGAACGAACGTCTCTCCACATGCTCAGCTCTGAGAGATAAGTGTGTGTGAAAGCCGTCCTTCACCTAGCTTGTTGGGAACACAAAGTTCCTTTTCAGTTGCAAACTACACTCCATACATATATATGGGGAGGTACTAGCTCCAACTCAGTTTTACAGTGAAAACTGCAAGAACATCAAACCGGCACTAGGAAACAGACTGAGAAACCAGAGTAAAAGTTCCTCCTGCAACCCGTTCCCTTTTTGCTAGATGAACGAATGTCTCACCACATGCTCAATTCTGAGCGAAAATTGTGTGTGAAAGCCGTCCTTCACCTAGCTTCTTGGGAACACAAATTTCCTTTATGTTACAAACTACACTCCATACATATATATGGAGAGGTACTAGCTCCAACTCGGTTTTACAGTGAAAACTGCAGGAACTTCAAATAGGCAGTAGGAAACAGACTGAGAAACCAGAGTAAATGTATCTTATGCAACCCGTTCCATTTGTGCTAGATGAACGAACGTCTCACCACATGCTCAGTTCAGAGAGATAAATGTGTTTGAAAGCCATTCTTCACCTAGTTTGTGAACACAAAGTTCCTTTCCTGTTGCAAACTACAATCCATAAAAATATATTGGGTGGTACTAGCTCCAACTCGGTTTTACATTGAAAACTGCAGGAACTTCACACCGGCACAAGCATACAGACAGATAAACCAGAGTAAAGTTTCTCCTGCAACCCATTCCATTTGTGCTAGATGAAAGAACGTCTCTCCACATGCTCAGTTTTAGAGATATGTTTGTGTGAAATCCGTCCTTCACATAGCTTGTTGGGAACACAAAGATAATTTTCAGTTGCAATCTACACTTCATACATATATATGAGGTGGTACTAGCTCCAACACGGTTTTACAGGGAAAAGTGTAGGGACTTGAAACCGGCACTAGTAAACACATTGAGAAACCAGAGTAAAAGTTTCTCCTGCAACCCGTTAAATTTGTGCTACATGAATGAACGTCTCTCCACATGCTCTGTTCTGAGAGATAATTGTGTGTGAAAGCCGTCCTTCACCTGGTTTGTTGGGAACACAAAGTTCCTTTTCAGTTGCAAACTACAATCCATATATATATATGGGGAGGTATGAACTCCACACTCGGTTTTACTGTGAAAACTGCAGGAACTTCAAACCGGCACTAGGAAACAGACTGAGAAACCAGAATAAAAATTTCTCCTGCAAAACGTTTCCTTTGTGCCAAATGAACGAACGTCTATCCACATGCTCAGTTCTGAGATATAAGTGTGCGTGAAATCCATCCTTCACATAGCTTGTTTGGAACACAAAGTTCCTTTCCTGTTGCAAACTACAATCCATACATATATATGGGGAGGTACTAGCTCCAACTCGGTTTTACAGTGAAAACTCCAGGAACTTCATACTGGCACCAAGAAACAGTCTGAGAAACCAGAGTAAATGTTTCTCCGGCAACACGTTCCATTTTATCTAGATGAACGATCGTCACTCCACATGCTCATTTCTGAGAAATAGGTGTGTGTGGAAGCCGTGTTTCACCTAGCTTGTTGGGAACACAAAGTTCCTTTTCAGTTGCCAACTAAAGTCCATATATATATATGGGGAGGTACGAGTTCCACACTCGGTTTTACAGTGAAAACGGCAGGAACTTAAAATAGGCAGTAGGAAACAGAGTGAGAAACCAGAGTAAAAGTTCCTCCTGCAAACCGTTCCCTTTTTGCTAGATGAACGAATGTCTCACCACATGCTCAATTCTGAGCGAAAATTGTGTGTGAAAGCCGTCCTTCACCTAGCTTCTTGGGAACACAAATTTCCTTTATGTTACAAACTACACTCCATACATATATATGGAGAGGTACTAGCTCCAACTCGGTTTTACAGTGAAAACTGCAGGAACTTCAAATAGGCAGTAGGAAACAGACTGAGAAACCAGAGTAAATGTATCTCCTGCAAACGTTTCCATTTGTGCTACATGAACAAACGTCTCTCCACATGCTGAGTTCTGAGAGATAAGTGTGTGTGAAAGCCGCCCTTCAACTAGCTTGTTGGGAACACAAAGTTCCTTTTCAGATGAAAACTGTAATCCATATATATATATGGGGAAGTACTAGCTCCAACTCGGTTTAACAGTGAAAACGGCAGGAAATTCAAACCGGCACTAGGAAACAGACTGAGAAACCAGAGTAAAAGTTTCTCCAGAAACCCGTTCCCTTTGTGATAGATGAACGAATGTCTCACCATATGCTCAGTTCTGAGAGATAAGTGTGTGTGAAAGCCTTCCTTCACCTACCTTCTAGGGAACACAAATTTCCTTTATGTTGAAAACAACACTCCTTACATATATATGGAGAGGTATTAGCTCCAACTCGGTTTTACAGTGAAAACTGCAGGAACTTCAAATAGGCAGTAGGAATCAGACTGAGAAACGAGAGTAAATGTGTCACCTGCAACCCGTTCCATTTGTGCTAGATGAATGAACGTCTCTCCTCATGCTCATTTCTGAGAGATAACTGTGTGTGAAAGCCGTCCTTCACCTAGCTTGTTGGGAAAACAAAGTTCCTTTTCAGTGGCAAACTACATTTCATACATTTATATGGGGAGGTACAAGCTCCAACTCGGTTTTACAGTGAAAACTGCAGGAATTTCAATCCGGCCCTAGGAACAGACTGTGAAACCAGAATAAAATTTGCTCCTGCATCCCGTTCCTTTTGTGCTAGATGACCGAACGTCTCTCCACATGCTCATTTCTGGGAGAAAAGTGGGTGTGAAAGCCGACCTTCCCACAGCTTGTTGGGAACACAAAGTTCCTTTTCAGTTGCCAAATACACTCCATACATACATATGGGCTGGTACAAGCAACAACTATATTTTACAAAGAAAACTGCAGGAACTTGAAACAGACGGTAAGAAACAGACTGAGAAATCAGAATAAAAGTATCTTCTGCAAACCGTTCCATTTGTGATAGATGAACGAACGTCTCTCCACATGCTAATTTCTAAGGGATAAGTGAGTGTGAAAGCCGTCCTTCACCTAGCTTGTTGGGAACACAAAGTTCCTTTTCAGTTGCAAACTACACTCCATACATATATATGGGGATGTACTACCTCCAACTCAGTTTTACAGTGAAAATTCCAGGAACTTCATACCGGCACTAGGAAACAGACTGAGAAACCAGATTAAAAGTTTCTCCTGCAACACGTTGCATTGGTTCTAGATGAACGATCGTCTCTCCACATGCTCAGTTTTGAGAGATAATTGTGTGTGGAAGCCGTCCTTCACCTAGCTTATTTGGAACACAAAGTTCCTTTTCAGTTGCAAATTACAGTCCATATATATATATGGGGAGGTACGAGCTCCACACTCGGTTTTACTCTGAAAACTACAGGAACTTCAAACCGGCCCTAGGAAACATACTGAGAATCCAGAGTAAAAGTATCTCCTGCAAACCATTCCTTTTGTGTTAGATGAACAAACGTCTCTCCACATGCTCAGTTCTGAGAGATAAGTGTGTGTGAAAGCCGTCATTCACCTAAATTGTTGGGAACAAAAAGTTCCTTTACGGTTGCAAAATGCACTCCATACATATATATGCGGAAGTACTAGCTCCAACTCAGTTTTACAGTGAAAACTGCAAGAACATCAACCCGGAACTAGGAAACAGACTAAGAAACCAGAGTAAAATTTTTTCCTGCAACCCGTTCCTTTTTTCGTAGATGAACGAACGTCTCTCCACATGCTAAGTTCAGAGAGATAAATGTGTGTGAAAGCCATTCTTCACCTAGTTTGTTGGGAACACAAAGTTCATTTCCTGTTGCAAACTACACTCCATAAAATATATGGGGTGGTACTAGCTCCAACACGGATTTACATTGAAAACTGCAGGAACTTCACACCGGCACAAGCATACAGACTGAGAAACCAGAGTAAAGTTTCTCCTGCAACCCGTTCCCTTTGTTCTAGATGAAAGAACGTCTCTCCACATGCTCAGTTTTAGAGATATGTTTGTGTGAAATCCGTCCTTCACCTAGCTTGTTGGGAACACAAAGATCCTTTTCAGTTGCAATCTACACTCCATACATATATATGAGGTGGTACTAGCTCCAACACGGTTTTACAGGGAAAAGTGCAGGGACTTGAAACCGGCACTAGGAAACACACTGAGAAACCAGAGTAAAAGTTTCTCCTGCAACCCGTTAAATTTGTGCTACATGAATGAACGTCTCTCCACATGCTCTGTTCTGAGAGATAATTGTGTGTGAAAGCCGTCCTTCACCTGGTTTGTTGGGTACCCAAAGTTCCTTTTCAGTTGCAAACTACATTCCATACATATATATGGGGTTTTACAAGCTCCAACTCGTTTTTACAGTGAAAACTGCAGGAACTTGAAACCGGCACTAGGAAAAATACAGAGAAACCAGAGTAAAAATTTCTCCTGCAAACCGTTCCCTTTGTGCTAGATGAACGAACATCTCTCCACCTGCACAGTTCTGAGAGATAAGTGTGTGTGAAAGCCGTCCTTCACCTTTCTTGTTGGGAACACAAAGTTCCTTTCCTGTTGCAAACTACAATCCATACATATACATGGTTAGGTACTAGCTCCAGCTCGGTTTTTACAGTGAAAATTCCAGGAACTTCATACAGGCACTAGGAAACTGACTGAGAAACCAGAGTAAAAGTTTCTCCGGCAACACGTTGCATTTTTTCTAGATGAACGATAGTCTCTCCACATGCTCAGTTTTGAGAGATAATTGTGCGTGGAAGCCGTCCTTCACCTAGCTTGTTGGGAACACAAAGTTCCTTTTCAGTTGCAAACTACAGTCCATATATATATATGGGTATGTACGAGCTCCACACAAGGTTTACTCTGAAAACTGCAGGAACATCAAACTGGCCGTAGGAAACATACTGAGAACCCAGAGTAAAAGTATCTCCTGCAAACCATTCCCTTTGTGTTACATGAACAAACGTCTCTCCACATGTTCAGTTCTGAGAGATAAGTGTGTGTGAAAGCCGTCATTCACCTAACTTGTTGGAAAAAAAAGTTCTTTTACGGTTGCAAAATACACTCCATACATATATATGAGTAAGTAGTAGCTCCAAATCAGTTTTACAGTGAAAACTGTAAGAACATCAACCCGGAACTAGGAAACAGACTGAGAAACCAGAGTAAAATTTTCTCCTGCAACCCGTTCCTTATTTTGCTAGATGAACGAACGTCTCTCCACATGCTCAGTTCAGAGAGATAAATGTGTGTGAAAGCCATTCTTCACCTAGTTTGTTGGGAACACAAAGTTCCTTTCCTGTTGCAAACTACACTCCATAAAAATATATGGGGTGTTACTAGTTCCAAATCGATTTTACATTGAAAACTGCAGGAACTTCACACCGGCACAAGCATACAGACTGAGAAACCAGAGTAAAGTTTCTCCTGCAACCCGTTCCCTTTGTGCTAGATGAAAGAACGTCACTCCACATGCTCAGATTTAGAGATATGCTTGTGTGAAATCCGTCCTTCACCTAGCTTGTTGGGAACACAAAGATCCTTTTCTGTTGCAATCTACACTCCATACATATATATGAGTAGGTACTAGCTCCAACTCGGTTTTACAGGGAAAAGTGCAGGGACTTGAAACCGGCACTAGGAAACAGACTGAGAAACCAGAGTAAAAGTTTCTCCTGCAACCCGTTAACTTTGTGCTAGATGAATGAACGTATCTCCACATGCTCAGTTCTGAGAGATAATTGTGTGTGAAAGCAGTCCTTCACCTCGTTTGTTGGGAACACAAAGTTTTTTTTCATTTGCAAACTACATTCCATACATATATATGGGGTGGTACTAGCTCCAACTCGTTTTTACAGTGAAAACTGAAGGAACTTGAAACCGGCACTAGGAAACAGACTGAGAATCCAGAGTAAAAGTTTCCCTGCAAACCGTTCCATTTTTGCTAGATGAATGAACGTCTCTCCACATGCTCAGTTTTGATAGATAAATGTGTGTGAAAGCCGTCCTTCATCAAGCTTGTTGGGAACACAAAGTTACTTTTCAGTTGCAAACTACACTCCGTATATATATATGGGGTGGTACGAGCTCCACACTCGGTTTTACTGTGAAAACTGCAGGAACTTCAAACCGGCCCTAGGAAACAGACTGAGAAACCAGAATAAAAGTTTCTCCTGCAATCCGTTTCCTTTGTGCTAGATTAACGAACGTCTCCCACTTGCTCAGTTCTGAGATATAAGTGTGTGTGAAATCCATCCTTCACGTAGCTTGTTTGGAACACAAAGTTCCTTTCCTGTTGCAAACTACAATCCATACATATATACGGGGAGGTACTAGCTCCAACACGGTTTTACAGTGAAAACTCCAGGAACTTCATACTGGCACTAGGAAAAAGAATGAGAAACCAGAGTAAAAGTTTCTCCTGCAACACGTTCCATTTTTTCTAGATGAACGATCGTCTCTCCACATGCTCAGTTCTGAGAGATAAGTGTGTGTGGAAGCCATGCTTCACCTAGCTTGTTGGGAACACAAAGTTCATTTTCAGTTGCAAACTGAAGTCCATATATCTATATGGGGAGGTACGAGATCCACACTCGGTTTTACAGTGAAAACGGCAGGAACTTCAAATAGGCAGTAGGAAATAGAGTGAGAAACCAAAGTAAAAATATCTCCTGCAACTAGTTCCATTTGTGCTACATGAACGACCGTCTCTCCACATGCTCAGTTCAGAGAGATAAGTGTGTGTGAAAGCCGTCCTTCACTTAACTTGTTGGGAAAACAAAGTTCCTTTTCACTTGCAAACTACAATCCATACATATATATGGGGAGGTACTAGCTCCAACTCGGTTTTACAGTGAAAACTGCAGGAAATTCAAACCGGCACTAGGAAACAGACTGAGAAACCAGAGTAAATGTTTCTCCTGCAACTCGTACCCTTTGTGCTAGATGAACGAATGTCTCACCACATGCTCAGTTCTGAGAGATAAGTGTGTGTGAAAGCCGTCCTTCACCTAGCTTCTTGGGAACACAAATTTCCTTTATGTTAAAAAAAACATTCCATACATATATATGGGGAGGTATTAGCTCCAACCCGGTTTTACAGTGAAAACTGCAGGAACTTCAAATAGGCATTAGGAAACAGACTGAGAAACGAGAGTAAATGTGTCTCATTCAACCCATTCCATTTGTGCTAGATGAACGAACGTCTCTCCTCATGCTCAGTTCTGAGAGATAAGTGTGTGTGAAAGCCGTCCTTCACCTAGCTTGTTGGGAAAACAAAGTTCCTTTTCAGTGGCAAACTACACTGCATACATATATATGGGGAGGTACAAGCTCCAAGTCGTTTTTACAGTGAAAACTGCAGGAACTTCAATACGGCCCTAGGAAACAGACTGAGAAACCAGAATAAAATATGCTCCTGCATCCCGTTCCTTTTGTGCTAGATGACCGAACATCTCTCCACATGCTCTGTTCAGAGAGATAAGTGTGTGTGAAATCCATTCTTCACTTAGCTTGATTGGAACACAAAGTACCTTTCCTGTTGCCAAATACACTGCATAAAATATATGGGGAGGTACTAGCTTCAACTCGGTTTTATAGTGAAAACTGCAAGAACTTCACACCGGCACAAGCATACAGTCTAAGAAACCAGAGTAAAGTTTCTCCTGCAACCCGTTCCCTTTGTGCTAGATGAACGAACGTCTCTCCCCATTCTCAGATTTAGAGATATGTTTGTGTGAAATCCGTCCTTCACTTAGCTTGTTGGGAACACAAAGATCCTTTTCAGTTGCAATCTACACTCCATACATATATATGAGTAGGTACTAGCTCCAACTCGGTTTTACAGGGAAAAATGCAAGGACTTGAACCCGGCACTAGGAAACAGACTGAGAAACCAGAGTAAAAGTTTCTCCTGCAACCCGTTAACTTTGTGCTAGATGAATGAACGTCTCTCCACATGCTCAGTTCTGAGAGATAATTGTGTGTGAAAGCCGTCCTTCAACTGGTTTGTTGGGAACACAAATTTCTTTTTCAGTTGCAAACTACATTACTTACATATATATGGGGTGGTACTAGCTCCAACTCTTTTTTACAGTGAAAACTGCAGGAACTTGAAACCGGCACTAGGAAACAGACTGAGAATACAGAGTAAAATTTTCCCTGCAAACCGTTCCATTTTTGCTAGATGAATGAACGTCTCTCCACATGCTCAGTTTTGATAGATAAATGTGTGTGAAAGCCGTCCTTCATCTAGCTTGTTGGGAACACAAAGTTCCTTTTCAGTTGCAAACTACACTGCATACATCTATTTGGGGCGGTACTAGCTCCAGGTCGGTTTTACAGTGAAAACTCCAGGAACTTCAAACCGGCACTAGGAAACAGACTGAGAAACCAGAGTAAATGTTTCTCCTGCAACCCGTTCCCTTTGTGCTAGATGAACGAACGTCTCTCCACATGCTAAGTTCTGAGAGATAAGTGTGAGTGAAAGCCGTCCTTCACCTAGCGTGTTGGGAACACAAAGTTCCTTTCCACTTGCAAACTACACTCCGTATATATATATGGGGTGGTACGAGCTCCACACTCGGTTTTACTATGAAAACTGCAGGAACTTCAAACCGGCCCTAGGAAACAGACTGAGAAAACAGAATAAAAGTTTCTCCTGCAAACCGTTACTTTATCTTAGATGAAAGAACGTATCTCCACATGCTCAGTTCTGATAGATAAGTGAGTATGAAAGCCGTCCTTCACCTAGCTTGTTGGGAACACAAAGTTCCTTTTCAGTTGCAAACTACACTCCATATATATACATGGGGAGGTACGAACTCCACACTCGGTTTTACTGTGAAACCTGCAGGAACTTTAAACCGGCACTAGGAAACAGACTGAGAAACCAGAATAAAAGTTTCTCCTGCAAACCGTTTCCTTTGTGCTAGATGAACGAACGTTTCTCCACTTGCTCAGTTCTGAGATATAAGTGTGTGATAAATCCATCCTTCACGTAGCTTGTTTGGAACACAAAGTTCCTTTCCTGTTGCAAACTACAATCCATACATATATATGGGGAGGTACTAGTTCCAACACGGTTTTACAGTGAAAACTGCAGGAACTTCATACTGGCACTAGGAAACAGTCTGAGAAACCAGAGTAAAGTTTCTCCTGCAACACGTTCCACTTTTTCTAGATGAACGATCGTCTCTCCACATGCTCAGTTCTGAGAGATAAGTGTGTGTGGAAGCCATGCTTCACCTAGCTTGTTGGGAACACAAAGTTCCTTTTCAGTTGCAAACTAAAGTCCATATATCTATACGGGGAGGTACGAGATCCACACTCGGTTTTACAGTGAAAACGGCAGGAACTTAAAATAGGCAGTAGGAAATAGAGTGAGAAACCAGAGTAAAAGTATCTCCTGCAACTAGTTCCATTTGTGCTACATGAACGAACGTCTCTCCACATGCTCAGTTCAGAGAGATAAGTGTGTGTGAAAGCCGTCCTTCACATAACTTGTTGGGAAAACAAAGTTCCTTTTCACTTGCAAACTACACTCCATACATTCATATGGGCAGGTACAAGCTCCAAATCTCTTTTACAGAGAAAACTGCAGGAATTTCAAACAGGCAGTAGGAAACAGACTGAGAAACCAGTGTAATAGTATTTCCTGCAAACCGTTCCCTTTGTGCTAGATGAACGAACGTCTCTAAACATGATATGTTCTGAGGGATAATTGTGTGTGAAAGCCGCACTTCACCAAACTTGTTGGGAAAACAAAGTTCCTTTTCAGTTGCAAACTACACTCCATACATATATATGAGGAGGTTCTAGCTCAAACTCGATTTTACAGTGAATACGGCAGGAACTTCAAATAGGCAGTAGGAAACAGAGTGAGAAAACAGAGTAAAAGTATCTCCTGCAAACAGTTCCATTTTTGCTACATGAACAAACGTCTCTCCACATGCTGAGTTCTGAGAGATAAGTGTGTGTGAAAGCCGTCCTTCAACTAGATTGTTGGGAACACAAAGTTCCTTTTCAGTTGCAAACTACACTCCATACATATATATGGGGAGGCACTAGCTCCAACTCAGTTTTACAGTGAAAACTGCAAGAACATCATACCGGCACTAGGAAACAGACTGACGAACCAGAGTAAAAGTTTCTCCAGCAAATCTTTCCATTTGTGCTAGATGAACGAACGTCTCTCCACATGCTCTGTTCTGATAGATTAGTGTGTGTGAAAGCAATATTCACTTAGCTTTTTGGGAACACAAAGTTCCTTTTCAGTTGCAAACTACACTCCATACATATATATGGGGAAGTACTAGCTCCAACTCAGTTTTACAGTGAAAACTACAAGAACATCATACCGGCACTAGAAAACAGACTGAGAAACCAGAGTAACAGTTTCTCCTGCAACCCGTTCCCTTTGTGCTAGATGAACGAATGTCTCACCACATGCCCAGTTCTGAGAGATAAGTGTGTGTGAAAGCCGTCCTACACCTAGCTTCTTGGGAACACAAATTTCCTTTATGTTACAAACAACACTCCATACATATATATGGGGAGGTATTAGCTCCAACTCGGTTTTACAGTGAAAACTGCAGGAACTTCAAATAGGCAGTAGGAAACAGACTGAGAATCCAGAGTAATTACAGGTCTGCAACCCGTTCCATTTGTGCTAGATGAACGAACGTCTCACCTCATGCTCAGTTCTGAGAGATAAGTGAGTGTGAAGCAGTCCTTCACCTAGCTTGTTTGAAATACAAAGTTCCTTTTCAGTGGGAAACTACACTGCATACATATAAATGGGGAGGTACAAGCTCCAACACGTTTTTACTGTGAAAACTGCAGGAACTTCAATCCGGCACTAGGAAACAGACTTAGAAACCACAGTAAAAGATTCTCCTGCAAACCATTCCTTTTGTGCTAGATGAACGAACGTCTCTCCACATTTTCAGTTCTGAGAGAAATGTGGGTGTGAAAGCCGTCCTTCACCTAGCTTGCTGGGAACTCAAAGTTCCTTTTCATTTGCAAACTAAACTCCATATATATATATGTTGAGGTACGAGCTCCACAATCGGTTTTACTGTGAAAACTGCAGGAAATTCAAACCGGCCCTAGGAAACAGACTGAGAAACCAGAAAAAAATTTTCTCCTGCAACCCGTTCCTTTTGTGCTAGATGACTGAACGTCTCTCCACATGCTCAGTTCAGAAAGATATTTGTGTGTGAAAGCCATCCTTCACTTAGCTTGTTGGGAACACAAAGTTCCTTTCATGTTCCAAACTACTCTCCATAAAATATATGGGGAGGTACTAACTCCAACTCGGTTTTACATTGAAAACTGCAGGAACTTCACACCGGCATAAGCATACAGACTTAGAAACCAGAGTAAAGTTTCTCCTGCAACCCATTCCCTTTGTGCTAGATGAACGAACGTCTCTCCACATGCTCAGCTTTAGAGATATGTTTGTATGAAATCCGTCCTTCATCTAGCTGGTTGGGAACACAGAGATCCTTTTAAGTTGCAATCTACACTACATACATATATATGAGGAGGTACTAGCTCCAACTCGGTTTTACAGGGAAAAATGCAGGAACTTGAAACCGACACTAGGAAACAGACTGAGAACCAGAGTAAAAGTTTCTCCTGAACCCGTTAACTTTGTGCTAGATGAACGAATGTCTCACCACATGCCCAGTTCTGAGAGATAAGTGTGTGTGAAAGCCGTCCTACACCTAGCTTCTTGGGAACACAAATTTCCTTTATGTTACAAACAACACTCCATACATATATATGGGGAGGTATTAGCTCCAACTCGGTTTTACAGTGAAAACTGCAGGAACTTCAAATAGGCAGTAGGAAACAGACTGAGAATCCAGAGTAATTACAGGTCTGCAACCCGTTCCATTTGTGCTAGATGAACGAACGTCTCACCTCATGCTCAGTTCTGAGAGATAAGTGAGTGTGAAGCAGTCCTTCACCTAGCTTGTTTGAAATACAAAGTTCCTTTTCAGTGGGAAACTACACTGCATACATATATATGGGGAGGTACAAGCTCCAACTCGTTTTTACTGTGAAAACTGCAGGAACTTCAATCCGGCACTAGGAAACAGACTTAGAAACCACAGTAAAAGATTCTCCTGCAAGCCATTCCTTTTGTGCTAGATGAACGAACGTCTCTCCACATTTTCAGTTCTGAGAGAAATGTGGGTGTGAAAGCCGTCCTTCACCTAGCTTGCTGGGAACTCAAAGTTCCTTTTCATTTGCAAACTAAACTCCATATATATATATGTTGAGGTACGAGCTCCACAATCATTTTTACTGTGAAAACTGCAGGAAATTCAAACCGGCCCTAGGAAACAGACTGAGAAACCAGAAAAAAATTTTCTCCTGCAACCCGTTCCTTTTGTGCTAGATGACTGAACGTCTCTCCACATGCTCAGTTCAGAAAGATATTTGTGTGTGAAAGCCATCCTTCACTTAGCTTGTTGGGAACACAAAGTTCCTTTCATGTTCCAAACTACTCTCCATAAAATATATGGGGAGGTACTAACTCCAACTCGGTTTTACATTGAAAACTGCAGGAACTTCACACCGGCATAAGCATACAGACTTAGAAACCAGAGTAAAGTTTCTCCTGCAACCCATTCCCTTTGTGCTAGATGAACGAACGTCTCTCCACATGCTCAGCTTTAGAGATATGTTTGTATGAAATCCGTCCTTCATCTAGCTGGTTGGGAACACAGAGATCCTTTTAAGTTGCAATCTACACTACATACATATATATGAGGAGGTACTAGCTCCAACTCGGTTTTACAGGGAAAAATGCAGGAACTTGAAACCGACACTAGGAAACAGACTGAGAACCAGAGTAAAAGTTTCTCCTGAACCCGTTAACTTTGTGCTAGATGAACGAATGTCTCACCACATGCCCAGTTCTGAGAGATAAGTGTGTGTGAAAGCCGTCCTACACCTAGCTTCTTGGGAACACAAATTTCCTTTATGTTACAAACAACACTCCATACATATATATGGGGAGGTATTAGCTCCAACTCGGTTTTACAGTGAAAACTGCAGGAACTTCAAATAGGCAGTAGGAAACAGACTGAGAATCCAGAGTAATTACAGGTCTGCAACCCGTTCCATTTGTGCTAGATGAACGAACGTCTCACCTCATGCTCAGTTCTGAGAGATAAGTGAGTGTGAAGCAGTCCTTCACCTAGCTTGTTTGAAATACAAAGTTCCTTTTCAGTGGGAAACTACACTGCATACATATATATGGGGAGGTACAAGCTCCAACTCGTTTTTACTGTGAAAACTGCAGGAACTTCAATCCGGCACTAGGAAACAGACTTAGAAACCACAGTAAAAGATTCTCCTGCAAGCCATTCCTTTTGTGCTAGATGAACGAACGTCTCTCCACATTTTCAGTTCTGAGAGAAATGTGGGTGTGAAAGCCGTCCTTCACCTAGCTTGCTGGGAACTCAAAGTTCCTTTTCATTTGCAAACTAAACTCCATATATATATATGTTGAGGTACGAGCTCCACAATCGGTTTTACTGTGAAAACTGCAGGAAATTCAAACCGGCCCTAGGAAACAGACTGAGAAACCAGAAAAAAATTTTCTCCTGCAACCCGTTCCTTTTGTGCTAGATGACTGAACGTCTCTCCACATGCTCAGTTCAGAAAGATATTTGTGTGTGAAAGCCATCCTTCACTTAGCTTGTTGGGAACACAAAGTTCCTTTCATGTTCCAAACTACTCTCCATAAAATATATGGGGAGGTACTAACTCCAACTCGGTTTTACATTGAAAACTGCAGGAACTTCACACCGGCATAAGCATACAGACTTAGAAACCAGAGTAAAGTTTCTCCTGCAACCCATTCCCTTTGTGCTAGATGAACGAACGTCTCTCCACATGCTCAGCTTTAGAGATATGTTTGTATGAAATCCGTCCTTCATCTAGCTGGTTGGGAACACAGAGATCCTTTTAAGTTGCAATCTACACTACATACATATATATGAGGAGGTACTAGCTCCAACTCGGTTTTACAGGGAAAAATGCAGGAACTTGAAACCGACACTAGGAAACAGACTGAGAACCAGAGTAAAAGTTTCTCCTGAACCCGTTAACTTTGTGCTAGATGAACGAATGTCTCACCACATGCCCAGTTCTGAGAGATAAGTGTGTGTGAAAGCCGTCCTACACCTAGCTTCTTGGGAACACAAATTTCCTTTATGTTACAAACAACACTCCATACATATATATGGGGAGGTATTAGCTCCAACTCGGTTTTACAGTGAAAACTGCAGGAACTTCAAATAGGCAGTAGGAAACAGACTGAGAATCCAGAGTAATTACAGGTCTGCAACCCGTTCCATTTGTGCTAGATGAACGAACGTCTCACCTCATGCTCAGTTCTGAGAGATAAGTGAGTGTGAAGCAGTCCTTCACCTAGCTTGTTTGAAATACAAAGTTCCTTTTCAGTGGGAAACTACACTGCATACATATATATGGGGAGGTACAAGCTCCAACTCGTTTTTACTGTGAAAACTGCAGGAACTTCAATCCGGCACTAGGAAACAGACTTAGAAACCACAGTAAAAGATTCTCCTGCAAGCCATTCCTTTTGTGCTAGATGAACGAACGTCTCTCCACATTTTCAGTTCTGAGAGAAATGTGGGTGTGAAAGCCGTCCTTCACCTAGCTTGCTGGGAACTCAAAGTCCCTTTTCATTTGCAAACTAAACTCCATATATATATATGTTGAGGTACGAGCTCCACACTCGGTTTTACTGTGAAAACTGCAGGAAATTCAAACCGGCCCTAGGAAACAGACTGAGAAACCAGAAAAAAATTTTCTCCTGCAACCCGTTCCTTTTGTGCTAGATGACTGAACGTCTCTCCACATGCTCAGTTCAGAAAGATATTTGTGTGTGAAAGCCATCCTTCACCTAGCTTGTTGGGAACACAAAGTTCCTTTCATGTTCCAAACTACTCTCCATAAAATATATGGGGAGGTACTAACTCCAACTCGGTTTTACATTGAAAACTGCAGGAACTTCACACCGGCATAAGCATACAGACTTAGAAACCAGAGTAAATTTTCTCCTGCAACCCATTCCCTTTGTGCTAGATGAACGAACGTCTCTCCACATGCTCAGCTTTAGAGATATGTTTGTATGAAATCCGTCCTTCACCTAGCTGGTTGGGAACACAGAGATCCTTTTCAGTTGCAATCTACACTACATACATATATATGAGGAGGTACTAGCTCCAACTCGGTTTTACAGGGAAAAATGCAGGAACTTGAAACCGACACTAGGAAACAGACTGAGAACCAGAGTAAAAGTTTCTCCTGAACCCGTTAACTTTGTGCTAGATGAATGAACGTCTCTCCACATGCTCAGTTTTGAGGGATAATTGTGTGTGAAATCCATCCTTCACGTAGCTTGTTGGGAACACAAAGTTCCTTTCCTGTTGCAAACTACAATCCATACATATATATGGGGAGGTACTAGCTCCAACTCGGTTTTACAGGGAAAACTCCAGGAACTTCATACTGGCACTAGGAAACAGACTGAGAAACCAGAGTAAAAGTTTCTCCTGCAACACGTTCCATTTTTTCTAGATGAACGATCGTCTCTCCACATGCTCAGTTCTGAGAGATAAGTGTGTGTGGAAGTCATGCTTCACCTAGCTTGTTGGGAACACAAAGTTCATTTTCACTTGCAAACTAAAGTCCATATATCTATATGGGGAGGTACGAGATCCACACTCTGTTTTACAGAGAAAACTGCAGGAACTTCAAATAGGCAGTAGGAAATAGAGTGAGAAACCAGAGTAAAAGAATCTCCTGCAAATAGTTCCATTTGTGCTACATGAACGAACGTCTCTCCACATGCTCAGTTCTGAGAGATAAGTGTGTGTGAAAGCCGTCCTTCACCTAACTTGTTGGGAAAACAAAGTTCCTTTTCACTTGCAAACTACACTCCATATATTCATATGGGCAGGTACAAGCTCCAACTCTCTTTTACAGAGAAAATTGCAGGAACTTCAAACAGGCAGTAGGAAACAGACTGAGAAATCAGTGTAATAGTATTTCCTGCAAACCGTTCCCTTTGTGCTAGATGAACGAACGTCTCTCCACGTGATAAGTTCTGAGGGATAAGTGTGAGTGAAAGCCGCCCTTCACCTAATTTTTTGGGAAAACAAAGTTCCTTTTCAGTTGCAAACTACACACCGTACATATATATGAGGAGGTTCTAGCTCCAACTCGGTTTTACAGTGAAAACGGCAGGAAATTCAAATAGGCAGTAGGAAACAGAGTGAGAAAACAGAGTAAAATTATCTCCTGCAAACAGTTCCATTTGTGCTACATGAACAAACGTCTCTCCACATGCTGAGTTCTGAGAGATATGTGTGTGTAAGGCGCCCTTCACCTAGCTTGTTGGGAACACAAAGTTCCTTTTCAGTTGAAAACTACAATCCATATATATATAAGGGGAGGTACTACTCCAACTCGGTTTTACAGTGAAAACTGCAGGAAATTCAAACCGGCACTAGGAAACAGACTGAGAAACCAGAGTAAATGTTTCTCCTGCAACCCGTACCCTTTGTTCTAAATGAACGAATGTCTCACCACATGCTCAGTTCTGAGAGATAAGTGTGTGTGAAAGCCGTCCTTCACCTAGCTTCTTGGGTACACAAATTTACTTTATGTTAAAAACAACATTCCATACATATATATGGTCAGGTATTAGCTCCAACTCGGTTTTACAGTGAAAACTGCAGGAACTTCAAATAGGCATTAGGAAACAGACTGAGAAACGAGAGTAAATGTGTCTCCTGCAACCCGTTCCATTTGTGCTAGATGAACGAACGTCTCTCCTCATGCTCAGTTCTGAGAGATAAGTGTGTGTGAAAGCCGTCCTTCACCTATCTTGTTGGGAAAACAAAGTTCCTTTTCAGGGGCAAACTACACTGCATACATATATATGGGGAGGTACAAGCTCCAAGTCGGTTTTACAGTGAAAACTGCAGGAACTTCAATACGTCCCTAGGAAACAGACTGAGAAACCAGAATAAAATTTGCTCCTGCATCACGTTCCTTTTGTGCTAGATGACCGAACGTCTCTCCACATGCTCAGTTCAGAGAGATAAGTGTGTGTGAAAGCCATTGTTCACATAGCTATATTGGAACACAAAGTTCCTTTCCTGTTGCAAACTACACTCCATAAAATATATGGGTAGGTACTAGCTCCAACTCGGTTTTATAGTGAAAACTGCAGGAACTTCACACCGGCACAAGCATACAGACAAAGAAACCAGAGTAAAGTTTCTCCTGCAACCCGTTCCCTTTGTGCTAGATGAACGAACGTCTCTCCACATTCTGAGATTTAGAGATATGTTTGTGTGAAATCCGTCCTTCACTTAGCTTGTTGGGAACACAAAGATCCTTTTCAGTTGCAATCTACACTCCATACATATATATGAGGAGGTACTAGCTCCAACTCGGTTTTACAGGGAAAACTGCAGGAACTTGAAACCGGCACTAGGAAACAGACTGAAAAACCAGAGTAAAAGTTTCTCCTGCAACCCGTTAACTTTGTGCTAGATGAATGAGCGTCTCTCCTCATGCTCAGTTCTGAGAGATAATTGTGTGTGAAAGCCGTCCTTCACCTGGTTTGTTGGGAACACGAAGTTCCTTTTCAGTTGCCAACTACATTCCATACATATATATGGGGTGGTACTAGCTCCAACTCTGTTTTACAGTGAAAACTGCAGGAACTTGAAACCGGCACTAGGAAACACACTGAGAAACCAGAGTGAAAGTTTCTCATGCAACCCGTTAACTTTGTGCTAGATGAATGAACGTCTATCCACATGCTCAGTTCTGAGAGATAATTGTGTGTGAAAGCCTTCCTTCACCTAGCTTGTTGGGAACACAAAGTTCCTTTTCAGTTGCAAAGTACAATCCATACATATATAAGGGGAGGTACTAGCTCCAGCACATTTTTACAGTGAAAATTCCAGGAACATCATACCGGCAGTAGGAAACAGACTGAGAATCCAGAGTAAAATTTCTCTTGCAAACCGTTCCCTTTCTGCTAGAAGAATGATCTTCTCTCCACATGCTCATTTCTGAGGGATAAGTGTGTGTGAAAGCCGTACTTCATCTAGCTTGTTGGGAACACAAAGTTCCTTATCAGTTGCAAAATACACTGCATACATATATATGGGGAGGTAGTAGCACCAGCTCGGTTTTACAGTGAAAATTTCAGGAACTTCATACCGGCAATAGGAAACAGCCTGAGAAACCAGAGTAAAATTTTCTCCTGCAACCCGTTCTCTTTGTGCTAGATTAACGAACGTCTCTCCACATGCTAACTTCTGAGGGATAAGTGTGTGTGAAAGCCGCCCTTCACCTAGCTTTTTGGGAACATAAAGTTCCTTTTCAGTTGCAAACTGCACTCCAAACATGCATATGGGCAGGTACAAACTCCAACACTCTTTTACAGAGAAAACTGCAGGAACTTCAAACAGGCAGTAGGAAACAGACTGAGAAACCAGAGTAATAGTGTTTCCTGCAAACTGTTCCATTTGTGCTAGATGAACGAACGTCTCTCCACATGCTCAGTTCTGAGGGATAAGTGTGTGTGAAAGCCGAACTTCACCTAACTTGTTTGGATCACAAAGTTCCTTTTCATTTGCAAACTACTATCCATATATATATATGGGGAAGTACTAGCTCCAACTCGGTATTACAGTGAAAACTGCAGGAAATTCAAACCGGCACTAGGAAACAGACTGACGAACCAGAGTAAAAGTTTCTCCAGCAAATCTTTCCATTTGTGCTAGATGAACGAACGTCTCTCCACATGCTCTGTTCTGATAGATTAGTGTGTGTGAAAGCAGTATTCACTTAGCTTTTTGGGAACACAAAGTTCCTTTTCAGTTGCAAACTACACTCCATACATATATATGGGGAAGTACTAGCTCCAACTCAGTTTTACAGTGAAAACTGCAAGAACATCATACCGGCACTAGGAAACAGACTGAGAAACCAGAGTAACAGTTTCTCCTGCAACCCGTTCCCTTTGTGCTAGATGAACGAATGTCTCACCACATGCCCAGTTCTGAGAGATAAGTGTGTGTGAAAGCCGTCCTACACCTAGCTTCTTGGGAACACAAATTTCCTTTATGTTACAAACAACACTCCATACATATATATGGGGAGGTATTAGCTCCAACTCGGTTTTATAGTGAAAACTGCAGGAACTTCAAATAGGCAGTAGGAAACAGACTGAGAATCCAGAGTAATTACAGTTCTGCAACCCGTTCCATTTGTGCTAGATGAACGAACGTCTCACCTCATGCTCAGTTCTGAGAGATATGTGAGTGTGAAGCAGTCCTTCACCTAGCTTGTTTGAAATACAAAGTTCCTTTTCAGTGGGAAACTACACTGCATACATATATATGGGGAGGTACAAGCTCCAACTCGTTTTTACTGTGAAAACTGCAGGAACTTCAATCCGGCACTAGGAAACAGACTTAGAAACCACAGTAAAAGATTCTCCTGCAAGCCATTCCTTTTGTGCTAGATGAACGAACGTCTCTCCACATTTTCAGTTCTGAGAGAAATGTGGGTGTGAAAGCCGTCCTTCACCTAGCTTGCTGGGAACTCAAAGTCCCTTTTCATTTGCAAACTAAACTCCATGTATATATATGTTGAGGTACGAGCTCCACACTCGGTTTTACTGTGAAAACTGCAGGAAATTCAAACCGGCCCTAGGAAACAGACTGAGAAACCAGAAAAAAATTTTCTCCTGCAACCCGTTCCTTTTGTGCTAGATGACTGAACGTCTCTCCACATGCTCAGTTCAGAAAGATATTTGTGTGTGAAAGCCATCCTTCACCTAGCTTGTTGGGAACACAAAGTTCCTTTCATGTTCCAAACTACTCTCCATAAAATATATGGGGAGGTACTAACTCCAACTCGGTTTTACATTGAAAACTGCAGGAACTTCACACCGGCATAAGCATACAGACTTAGAAACCAGAGTAAAGTTTCTCCTGCAACCCATTCCCTTTGTGCTAGATGAACGAACGTCTCTCCACATGCTCAGCTTTAGAGATATGTTTGTATGAAATCCGTCCTTCACCTAGCTGGTTGGGAACACAGAGATCCTTTTCAGTTGCAATCTACACTACATACATATATATGAGGAGGTACTAGCTCCAACTCGGTTTTACAGGGAAAAATGCAGGAACTTGAAACCGACACTAGGAAACAGACTGAGAACCAGAGTAAAAGTTTCTCCTGAACCCGTTAACTTTGTGCTAGATGAATGAACGTCTCTCCACATGCTCAGTTTTGAGGGATAATTGTGTGTGAAATCCATCCTTCACGTAGCTTGTTGGGAACACAAAGTTCCTTTCCTGTTGCAAACTACAATCCATACATATATATGGGGAGGTACTAGCTCCAACTCGGTTTTACAGGGAAAACTCCAGGAACTTCATACTGGCACTAGGAAACAGACTGAGAAACCAGAGTAAAAGTTTCTCCTGCAACACGTTCCATTTTTTCTAGATGAACGATCGTCTCTCCACATGCTCAGTTCTGAGAGATAGGTGTGTGTGGAAGTCATGCTTCACCTAGCTTGTTGGGAACACAAAGTTCATTTCACTTGCAAACTAAAGTCCATATATCTATATGGGGAGGTACGAGATCCACACTCTGTTTTACAGAGAAAACTGCAGGAACTTCAAATAGGCAGTAGGAAATAGAGTGAGAAACCAGAGTAAAAGAATCTCCTGCAACTAGTTCCATTTGTGCTACATGAACGAACGTCTCTCCACATGCTCAGTTCTGAGAGATAAGTGTGTGTGAAAGCCGTCCTTCACCTAACTTGTTGGGAAAACAAAGTTCCTTTTCACTTGCAAACTACACTCCATATATTCATATGGGCAGGTACAAGCTCCAACTCTCTTTTACAGAGAAAACTGCAGGAACTTCAAACAGGCAGTAGGAAACAGACTGAGAAATCAGTGTAATAGTATTTCCTGCAAACCGTTCCCTTTGTGCTAGATGAACGAACGTCTCTCCACGTGATAAGTTCTGAGGGATAAGTGTGTGTGAAAGCCGCCCTTCACCTAATTTTTTGGGAAAACAAAGTTCCTTTTCAGTTGCAAACTACACTCCGTACATATATATGAGGAGGTTCTAGCTCCAACTCGGTTTTACAGTGAAAACGGCAGGAAATTCAAATAGGCAGTAGGAAACAGAGTGAGAAAACAGAGTAAAATTATCTCCTGCAAACAGTTCCATTTGTGCTACATGAACAAACGTCTCTCCACATGCTGAGTTCTGAGAGATATGTGTGTGTAAGGCGCCCTTCACCTAGCTTGTTGGGAACACAAAGTTCCTTTTCAGTTGAAAACTACAATCCATATATATATAAGGGGAGGTACAACTCCAACTCGGTTTTACAGTGAAAACTGCAGGAAATTCAAACCGGCACTAGGAAACAGACTGAGAAACCAGAGTAAATGTTTCTCCTGCAACCCGTACCCTTTGTTCTAAATGAACGAATGTCTCACCACATGCTCAGTTCTGAGAGATAAGTGTGTGTGAAAGCCGTCCTTCACCTAGCTTCTTGGGTACACAAATTTACTTTATGTAAAAAACAACATTCCATACATATATATGGTCAGGTATTAGCTCCAACATCGGTTTTACAGTGAAAACTGCAGGAACTTCAAATAGGCATTAGGAAACAGACTGAGAAACGAGAGTAAATGTGTCTCCTGCAACCCGTTCCATTTGTGCTAGATGAACGAACGTCTCTCCTCATGCTCAGTTCTGAGACATAAGTGTGTGTGAAAGCCGTCCTTCACCTATCTTGTTGGGAAAACAAAGTTCCTTTTCAGTGGCAAACTACACTGCATACATATATATGGGGAGGTACAAGCTCCAAGTCGGTTTTACAGTGAAAACTGCAGGAACTTCAATACGTCCCTAGGAAACAGACTGAGAAACCAGAATAAAATTTGCTCCTGCATCACGTTCCTTTTGTGCTAGATGACCGAACGTCTCTCCACATGCTCAGTTCAGAGAGATAAGTGTGTGTGAAAGCCATTGTTCACATAGCTATATTGGAACACAAAGTTCCTTTCTTGTTGCAAACTACACTCCATAAAATATATGGGTAGGTACTAGCTCCAACTCGGTTTTATAGTGAAAACTGCAGGAACTTCACACCGGCACAAGCATACAGACAAAGAAACCAGAGTAAAGTTTCTCCTGCAACCCGTTCCCTTTGTGCTAGATGAACGAACGTCTCTCCACATTCTGAGATATAGAGATATGTTTGTGTGAAATCCGTCCTTCACTTAGCTTGTTGGGAACACAAAGATCCTTTTCAGTTGCAATCTACACTCCATACATATATATGAGGAGGTACTAGCTCCAACTCGGTTTTACAGGGAAAACTGCAGGAACTTGAAACCGGCACTAGGAAACAGACTGAAAAACCAGAGTAAAAGTTTCTCCTGCAACCCATTAACTTTGTGCTAGATGAATGAGCGTCTCTCCTCATGCTCAGTTCTGAGAGATAATTGTGTGTGAAAGCCGTCCTTCACCTGGTTTGTTGGGAACATGAAGTTCCTTTTCAGTTGCCAACTACATTCCATACATATATATGGGGTGGTACTAGCTCCAACTCGGTTTTACAGTGAAAACTGCAGGAACTTGAAACCGGCACTAGGAAACACACTGAGAAACCAGAGTAAAAGTTTCTCATGCAACCCGTTAACTTTGTGCTAGATGAATGAACGTCTATCCACATGCTCAGTTCTGAGAGATAATTGTGTGTGAAAGCCTTCCTTCACCTAGCTTGTTGGGAACACAAAGTTCCTTTTCAGTTGCAAAGTACAATCCATACATATATAAGGGGAGGTACTAGCTCCAACACATTTTTACAGTGAAAAGTCCAGGAACATCATACCGGCAGTAGGAAACAGACTGAGAATCCAGAGTAAAATTTCTCTTGCAAACCGTTCCCTTTCTGCTAGAAGAATGATCTTCTCTCCACATGCTCATTTCTGAGGGATAAGTGTGTGTGAAAGCCGTACTTCATCTAGCTTGTTGGGAACACAAAGTTCCTTATCAGTTGCAAAATACACTGCATACATATATATGGGGAGGTAGTAGCACCAGCTCGGTTTTACAGTGAAAATTTCAGGAACTTCATCCCGGCAATAGGAAACAGCCTGAGAAACCAGAGTAAAATTTTCTCCTGCAACCCGTTCTCTTTGTGCTAGATTAACGAACGTCTCTCCACATGCTAACTTCTGAGGGATAAGTGTGTGTGAAAGCCGCCCTTCACCTAGTTTTTTGGGAACATAAAGTTCCTTTTCAGTTGCAAACTGCACTCCAAACATGCATATGGGCAGGTACAAACTCCAACACTCTTTTACAGAGAAAACTGCAGGAACTTCAAACAGGCAGTAGGAAACAGACTGAGAAACCAGAGTAATAGTGTTTCCTGCAAACTGTTCCATTTGTGCTAGATGAACGAACGTCTCTCCACATGCTCAGTTCTGAGGGATAAGTGTGTGTGAAAGCCGAACTTCACCTAACTTGTTTGGATCACAAAGTTCCTTTTCATTTGCAAACTACAATCCATATATATATATGGGGAAGTACTAGCTCCAACTCGGTTTTACAGTGAAAACTGCAGGAAATTCAAACCGGCACTAGGAAACAGACTGTGAAACCAGAGTAAAAGTTTCTCCAACAAATCTTTCCATTTGTGCTAGATGAACGAACGTCTCTCCACATGCTCTGTTCTGATAGATTAGTGTGTGTGAAATCAGTATTCACTTAGCTTTTTGGGAACACAAAGTTCCTTTTCAGTTGCAAACTACACTCCATACATATATATGGGGAAGTACTAGCCCCAACACGGTTTTACAGTGAAAACTGCAGGAAATTCAAATAGGCAGTAGGAAACAGACTGAGAAACCAGAGTAAAAGTTTCTCCTGCAACCCGTTCCAATTGTGCTAGATGAATGAACGTCTCTCCTCATGCTCAGTTCTGAGAGATAAGTGTGTGTGAAAGCCGTCCTTCACCTAGCTTGTTGGAAATACAAAGTTCCTTTTCAGTGGCAAACTACACTGCATACATATATATGGGGAGGTACAAGCTCCAACTCGTTTTTACTGTGAAAACTGCAGGAACTTCAATCCGGCACTAGGAAACAGACTTAGAAACCACAGTAAAAGATTCTCCTGCAAACCGTTCCTTTTGTGCTAGATGAACGAAAGCCTCTCCACATTTTCAGTTCTGAGAGAAATGTGTGTGTGAAAGCCGTCCTTCACCTATCTTGTTGGGAACTCAAAGTCCCTTTTCATTTGCAAACTAAACTCCATATATATATATGTTGTGGTACGAGCTCCACACTCGGTTTTACCGTGAAAACTGCAGGAAATTCAAACCGTCCCTAGGAAACAGACTGAGAAACCAGAATGAAATTTTCTCCTGAAACCCGTTCCTTTTGTGCTAGATGACTGAACGTCTCTCCACATGCTCAGTTCAAAAAGATATGTGTGTGTGAAAGCCATCCTTCACCTAGCTTGTTGGGAACACAAAGTTCCTTTCCTGTTCCAAAATACTCTCCATAAAATATATGGGGAGGTACTAGCTCCAACTCGGCTTTACATTGAAAACGGCAGGAACTTCACACCGGCACAAGCATACAGACTTAGAAACCAGAGTAAAGTTTCTCCTGCAACACATTCCCTTTGTGCTAGATGAACGAACGTCTCTCCACATGCTCAGTTTTAGAGATATGTTTGTATGAAATCCGTCCTTCACCTAGCTGGTTGGGAACACAGAGATCCTTTTCAGTTGCAATCTACACTCCATACATATATATGAGGAGGTACTAGCTCCAACTCGGTTTTAAAGGGAAAAGTGCAGGGACTTGATACCAGCACTAGGAAACAGACTGAGAAACAGAGTAAAAGTTTCTCCTGAACCCGTTAACTTTGTGCTAGATGAATGAACGTCTCTCCACATGCTCAGTTTTGAGGGATAATTGTGTGTGAAAGCCGTACTTCAACTTTTTTGTTGGGAACACATAGTTCCTTTTCAGTTGCAAACTACATTCCATACATATATATGGGGTGGTACTAGCTCCAACTCGGTTTTAAAGTGAAAACCGCAGGAACTTGAAACCGGCACTAGGAAACAGACTGAGAAACCAGAGTAAAAGTTTCTCCTGAAAACAGTTCCCTTTGTGTTAGATGAACGAACGTATCTCCACATGCTCAATTCTGAGAGATAAGTGTGTGTGAAAACATTCCTTCAACTAGCTTGTTGGGAACACAAAGTTCCTTTTCAGTTGCAAATTACACTCCATACATATATATGGGGAAGTACACGCTCCACTCAGTTTTACAGTGAAAACTGCAAGAACATCATACCGGCACTAGGAAACAGACTGAGAAACCAGAGTAACAGTTTCTCCTGCAACCCGTTCCCTTTGTGCTAGATGAACGAATGTCTCACCACATGCCCAGTTCTGAGAGATAAGTGTGTGTGAAAGCCGTCCTACACCTAGCTTCTTGGGAACACAAATTTCCTTTATGTTACAAACAACACTCCATACATATATATGGGGAGGTATTAGCTCCAACTCGGTTTTACAGTGAAAACTGAGGGACTTCATATAGGCAGTAGGAAACAGACTGAGAATCCAGAGTAATTACAGGTCTGCAACCCGTTCCATTTGTGCTAGATGAACGAACGTCTCACCTCATGCTCAGTTCTGAGAGATAAGTGAGTGTGAAGCAGTCCTTCACCTAGCTTGTTTGTAATACAAAGTTCCTTTTCAGTGGGAAACTACACTGCATACATATATATGGGGAGGTACAAGCTCCAACTCGTTTTTACTGTGAAAACTGCAGGAACTTCAATCCGGCACTAGGAAACAGACTTAGAAACCACAGTAAAAGATTCTCCTGCAAGCCATTCCTTTTGTGCTAGATGAACGAACGTCTCTCCACATTTTCAGTTCTGAGAGAAATGTGGGTGTGAAAGCCGTCCTTCACCTAGCTTGCTGGGAACTCAAAGTCCCTTTTCATTTGCAAACTAAACTCCATATATATATATGTTGAGGTACGAGCTCCACACTCGGTTTTACTGTGAAAACTGCAGGAAATTCAAACCGGCCCTAGGAAACAGACTGAGAAACCAGAAAAAAATTTTCTCCTGCAACCCGTTCCTTTTGTGCTAGATGACAGAACGTCTCTCCACATGCTCAGTTCAGACAGATATTTGTGTGTGAAAGCCAACCTTCACCTAGCTTGTTGGGAACACAAAGTTCCTTTCATGTTCCAAACTACTCTCCATAAAATATATGGGGAGGTACTAACTCCAACTCGGTTTTACATTGAAAACTGCAGGAACTTCACACCGGCATAAGCATACAGACTTAGAAACCAGAGTAAAGTTTCTCCTGCAACCCATTCCCTTTGTGCTAGATGAACGAACGTCTCTCCACATGCTCAGCTTTAGAGATATGTTTGTATGAAATCCGTCCTTCACCTAGCTGGTTGGGAACACAGAGATCCTTTTCAGTTGCAATCTACACTACATACATATATATGAGGAGGTACTAGCTCCAACTCGGTTTTACAGGGAAAAATGCAGGAACTTGAAACCGACACTAGGAAACAGACTGAGAACCAGAGTAAAAGTTTCTCCTGAACCCGTTAACTTTGTGCTAGATGAATGAACGTCTCTCCACATGCTCAGTTTTGAGGGATAATTGTGTGTGAAATCCATCCTTCACGTAGCTTGTTGGGAACACAAAGTTCCTTTCCTGTTGCAAACTACAATTCATACATATATATGGGGAGGTACTAGCTCCAACTCAGTTTTACAGGGAAAACTCCAGGAACTTCATACTGGCACTAGGAAACAGACTGAGAAACCAGAGTAAAAGTTTCTCCTGCAACACGTTCCATTTTTTCTAGATGAACGATCGTCTCTCCACATGCTCAGTTCTGAGAGATAATTGTGTGTGAAAGCCGTCCTTCACCTGGTTTGTTGAGAACACGAAGTTCCTTTTCAGTTGCCAACTACATTCCATACATATATACGGGGTGGTATTAGCTCCAACTCGTTTTACAGTGAAAACTGCAGGAACTTGAAACCGGCACTAGGAAACACACTGAGAAACCAGAGTAAAGTTTTCTCATGCAACCCTTAAACTTTGTGCTAGATGAATGAACGTCTATCCACATGCTCAGTTCTGAGAGATAATTGTGTGTGAAAGTCTTCCTTCACCTAGCTTGTTGGGAACACAAAGTTCCTTTTCAGTTGCAAAGTACAATCCATACATATATAAGGGGAGGTACTAGCTCCAGCACATTTTTACAGTGAAAAGTCCAGGAACATCATACCGGCAGTAGGAAACAGACTGAGAATCCAGAGTAAAATTTCTCTTGCAAACCGTTCCCTTTCTGCTAGAAGAATGATCTTCTCTCCACATGCTCATTTCTGAGGGATAAGTGTGTGTGAAAGCCGTACTTCATCTAGCTTGTTGGGAACACAAAATTCCTTATCAGTTGCAAAATACACTGCATACATATATATGGGGAGGTAGTAGCACCAGCTCGGTTTTACAGTGAAAATTTCAGGAACATCATCCCGGCAATAGGAAACAGCCTGAGAAACCAGAGTAAAATTTTCTCCTGCAACCCGTTCTCTTTGTGCTAGATTAACGAACGTCTCTCCACATGCTCAGTTCTGAGAGATAAGTGTGTGTGAAAGCCGTCCTTCAACTAGATTGTTGGGAACACAAAGTTCCTTTTCAGTTGCAAACTACACTCCATACATATATATGGGGAGGTACTAGCTCCAACTCGGTTTTACAGTGAAAACGGCAGGAACTTAAAATAGGCACTAGGAAACAGTGTGAGAAAACAGAGTAAAATTACCTCCTGCGAACAGTTCCATTTGTGCTACATGAACATACGTCTCTCCACATGCTGAGTTCTGAGAGATAAGTGTGTGTGAAAGCCGCCCTTCACCTAGCTTGTTGGGAACACAAAGTTCCTTTTAAGTTGAAATCTACAATCCATATATATATATGGGGAGGTACTAGCTCCAACTCTGTTTTACAGTGAAAACTGCAGGAAATTCAAACCGTCACTAAGAAACAGACTGAGAATCCAGAATAAATGTTTCTCCTGCCACCCGTACCCTTTGTGCTAGATGAACGAATGTCTCACCACATGCTCAGTTCTGAGAGATAAGTGTGTGTGAAAGCCGTCCTTCACCTAGCTTCTTGGGAACACAAATTTCCTTTCTGTTAAAAACAACATTCCATACATATATATGGGGAGGTATTACCTCCAACTCGGTTTTACGGTGAAAAATGCAGGAACTTCAAATAGGCATTAGGAAACAGACTGAGAAACGAGAGTAAATGTGTCTTCTTCAACCCGTTCCATTTGTGCTAGATGAACGAACGTCTCTCCTCATGCTCAGTTCTGAGAGATAAGTGTGTGTGAAAGCCGTCCTTCACCTAGCTTGTTGGGAAAACAAAGTTCCTTTTCAGTGGCAAACTGCACTGCAAACATATATATGGGAAGGTACAAGCTCCAACTCGCTTTTACAGTGAAAACTGCAGGAACTTCAATACGGCCCTAGGAAACAGACTGAGAAACCAGAATAAAATTTGCTTCTGCATCCCGTTTCTTTTGTGCTAGATGACCGAACGTCTCTCCACATGCTCAGTTCAGAGAGATAAGTGTGTGTGAAAGCCATTCTTCACCTAGCTTGATTGGAACACAAAGTTCCTTTCCTGTTGCAAACTACACTCCATAAAATATATGGGGAGGTACTAGATCCAACTCGGTTTTACATTGAAAACTGCAGGAACTTCACACCGGCACAAGCATACAGACTTAGAAACAAGAGAAAAGTTTCTCCTGCAACCCGTTCCCTTTGTGCTAGATGAACGAACGTCTCTCCACATTCTCAGATTTAGAGATATGTTTGAAATCCGTCCTTCATTTAGCTTGTTGGGAACACAAAGATCCTTTTCAGTTGCAATCTACACTCCATACATATATATGAGGAGGTACTAGCTCCAACTCGGTTTTACAGGGAAAACTGCAGGAACTTGAAACCGGCACTAGGAAACAGACTGAGAAACCAGAGTAAAAGTTTCTCCTGCAACCCGTTAACTTTGTGCTAGATGAATGAGCGTCTCTCCAGATGCTCAGTTCTGAGAGATCATTGTGTGTGAAAGCCGTCCTTCACCTGGTTTGTAGGGAACACAAAGTTCCTTTTCAGTTGCAAACTACATTCCATACATATATATGGGGAGGTACTAGCTCCAACTCTGATTTACAGTGAAAACTGCAGGAACTTGAAACCGGCACTAGGAAACACACTGAGAAACCAGAGTAAAAGTTTCTCCTGCAACCCGTTAACTTTGTGCTAGATGAATGAACGTCTCTCCACATGCTCAGTTCTGAGAGATAATTGTGTGTTAAAGCCTTCCTTCATCTAGCTTGTTGGGAACACAAAGTCCCTTTTAGGTTGCAAACTACAATCCATACATATATATGGGGAGGTACTAGCTCCAGCTCGGTTTTACAGTGAAAACTCCAGGAACTTCATACTGGCAGTAGGAAAAAGACTGAGAATCCTGAGTAAAATTTTCTCTTGCAAACCGTTCCTTTTCTGCTAGATGAATGATCTTCTCTCCACAAGCTCAGTTCTTTGGTATAAGTGTGTGTGAAAGCCGTACTTCATCTAGCTTGTTGGGAACACAAAGTTCCTTATCAGTTGCAAAATACACTGCATACATATATATGGGGAGGTGCTAGCTCCAGCTCGGTTATACAGTGAAAACTCCAGGAACTTCATACCGGCAATAGGAAACAGCCTGAGAAACCAGAGTAAATATTTCTCCTGCAACCCTTTCCTTTGTGCTAGATTAACGAAAGTCTCTCCACATGCTAACTTCTGAGGGATAAGTGTGTGTGAAAGCCGCCCTTCACCTAGCTTTTTGGGAACATATATTACTTTTCAGTTGCAAACTGCACTCCAAACATATATATGAGGAGGTACAAGCACCAACTCGTTTTTACAGTGAAAAAGGCAGGAACATCAAATAGGCAGTAGGAAACATGGTGAGAAAGTAGAGAAAAATTATCTCCTGCAACCAGTTCCATTTGTGCTACATGAACGAATGTCTCTCCACATACTCAGTTCTGAGAGTTAAGTGTGTGTGAAAGCCGTCCTTCAACTAGCTTGTTGGAAACACAAAGTTGCTTTTCACTTGCAAACTACACTCCATACATACATATGGGCAGGTACAAACTCCAACACTCTTTTACAGAGAAAACTGCAGGAACTTCAAACAGGCAGTAGGAAACAGACTGAGAAACCAGAGTAATAGTGTTTCCTGCAAACCGTTCCATTTGTGCTAGATGAACGAAAGTCTCTCCACATGCTCTGTTCTGATAGATTAGTGTGTGTGAAAGCCGTACTTCACCTAGCTTTTTAGGAACACAAAGTTCCTTTTCAGTTGCAAACTACACTCCATACATATACATGGGGAAGTACTAGCTCCAACTCAGTTTTACAGTGAAAACTGCAAGAACATCAAACCGGCACTTGGAAACAGACTGAGAAACCAGAGTAAAAGTTTCTCCTGCAACCCGGTAACTTTGTGCTAGTTGAATGAACGTCTCTCCACATGCTCAGTTCTGAGAGATAATTGTGTGTGAAAGCCTTCCTTCATCTATCTTGTTGGGAACACAAAGTTCCTTTTCAGTTGCAAACTACAATCCATACATATATATGGGGAGGTACAAGCTCCAGCTCGGTTTTACAGTGAAAACTCCAGGAACTTCATACCGGCAGTAGGAAACAGACTGAGAATCCAGAGTAAAATATTCTCTTGCAAACCGTTCCCTTTGTGCTAGATGAATGAATGTCTCACCACATGCTCAGTTCTGAGAGATAAGTGTGTGTGAAAGCCGTCCTACACCTAGCTTCTTGGGAACACAAATTTCCTTTATGTTACAAACAACACTCCATACATATATATATGGGGAGGTATTAGCTCCAACTCGGTTTTACAGTGAAAACTGCAGGAACTTCAATTAGGCAGTAGGAAACAGACTGAGAAACCAGAGTAATCATATGTCCTGCAACCCGTTCCATTTGTGCTAGATGAACGAACGTGTCTCCTCATGCTCAGTTCTGAGAGATAAGTGTGTGTGAAAGCAATCCTTCACCTAGCTTGTTGGAAATACAAAGTTCCTTTTCAGTGGCAAAATACACTGCATACATATATATGGGGAGGTACAAGCTCCAACTCGTTTTTACTGTGAAAACTGCAGGAACTTTAATCCGGCACTAGGAAACAGACTTAGAAACCACAGTAAAAGTTTCTCCTGCAAACCGTTCTTTTTGTGCTAAATGAACGAAGGTCTCTCCACATTTTCAGTTCTGAGAGAAATGTGTGTGTGAAAGCCGTCCTTCACCTAGCTTGTTGGGAAATCAAAGTCCCTTTTCATTTGCAAACTAAACTCCATATATATATGTATGTTGAGGTACGAGCTCCACACTCGGTTTTACTGTGTAAACTGCAGGAAATTCAAACCGGCCCTAGGAAACAGACTGAGAAACCAGAATAAAATTTTCTCCTGCAACCCGTTCCTTTTGTGCTAGATGACTGAACGTCTCTCCAAATGCTCTGTTCAGAAATATATGTGTGTGTGAAAGCCATCCTTCACCTAGCTTGTTGGGAACACAAAGTTCCTTTCCTGTTCCAAACTACTCTCCATAAAATTATGGGGAGGTACTAGATCCAACTCGGTTTTACATTGAAAACTGCAGGAACTTCACACCGGCACAAGCATACAGACTTAGAAACCAGAGAAAAGTTTCTCCTGCAACCCGTTCCCTTTGTGCTAGATGAACGAACGTCTCTACACATGCTCAGTTTTAGAGATATGTTTGTAGGAAATCTGTACTTCACCTAGCTGGTTGGGAACACAAAGATCCTTTTCAGTTGCAATCTACACTCCATACATATATATGAGTAGGTACTAGCTCCAACTCGGTTTTACAGGGAAAAATGCAGGAACTTGAAACCGACACTAGGAAACAGACTGAGAACCAGAGTAAAAGTTTCTCCTGAACCCGTTAAATTTGTGCTAGATGAATGAACGTCTCTCCACATGCTCAGTTTTGAGGGATAATTGTGTGTGATAGCCGTCCTTCACCTGGTTTGTTGGGAACACAAAGTTCCTTTTCAGTTGCAAACTACATTCCATACATATATATGGGGTGGTACTAGCTCCAACTCGGTTTTACATTGAAAACTGCAGGAACTTGAAACCGGCACTAGGAAACAGACTGTGAAACCAGAGTAAAAGTTTACCCTGCAACCCGTTAACTTTGTGCTAGATGAATGAACGTCTATCCACATGCTCAGTTCTGAGAAATAATTGTGTGTGAAAGCCGTATTTCAGCTTTTTTGTTGGGAACACAAAGTTCCTTTTCAGTTGCAAACTACATTCCATACATATATATGGGTTGGTACTAGCTCCAACTCGGTTTAAAGTGAAAATCGCAGGAACTTCAAACCGGCACTAGGAAAAAGACTGAGAAACCAGAGTAAAAGTTTCTCCTGCAAACATTTCCCTTTGTGTTAGATGAAAGATCGTATCTCCACATGCTCAATTCTGAGAGATAAATGTGTGTGAAAGCCGTCCTTCACCTAGCTTGTTGGGAACACAAAGTTCCTTTACAGTTGCAAACTACACTCCATACATATATATGGGGAAGTACTCGCTCCACTCAGTTTTACAATGAAAACTGCAAGAACATTAAACCGGCACTAGGAAACAGACTGAGAAATCAGAGTAAAATTTTCTCCTGCAACCCGTTCCCTTTTTACTAGATGAACGAACGTCTCTCCACATGCTCAGTTCTGAGAGTTAAATGTGTGTGAAAGCCGTCCTTCAACTAGATTGTTGGGAACACAAAGTTCCTTTTCAGTTGCAAACTACACTCCATACATATATATGGGGAGGTACAAGCTCCAGCTCGGTTTTACAGTGAAAACTCCAGGAACTTCATACTGGCACTAGGAAACAGACTGAGAAACCTGAGTAAACGTTTCTCCTGCAACACGTTCCATTTTTTCTAGATGAACGATCGTCTCTCCACATGCTCAGTTCTGAGAGATAATTGTGTTTGAAAGCCGTACTTCACCTAGCTTCTTTGGAACACAAATTTCCTTTTCAGTTGTAAACTACAGTCCATATATATATATGAGGAGTTACGAGCTCCACACTCGGTTTTACTGTGAAAACTGCAGGAACTTCAAACCGGCCCTAGGAACTTACTGAGATCCCAGAGTAAAACTATCTCCTGCAAACCGTTCCCTTTCTGTTAGATGAACGAACGTCTCCCCACATGCTCTGTTCTGAGAGATATGTGTGTGTGAAAGCCGTCCTTCACCTAGATTGTTGGGAACTCAAAGTTCCTTTTCAGTTGCAAATTAAACTCCATATATATATATGAGGAGGTACTAGCTCCAACTCGATTTTACAGGGAAAACTGCAGGAACTTGAAAACGGCACTAGGAAACAGACTGAGAAACCAGGTAAAAGTTTCTCCTGCAACCCGTTAACATTGTGCTAGATGAATGAACGTCTCTCCACATGCTCAGTTCTGAGAGATAATTGTGTGTTAATGCCGTACTTCAACTGGTTTGTTGGGAACACAAAGTTTCTTTTCAGTTGCAAACTACATTCCATATATATATATGGTGTGGTACTAGCTCCAACTCTGCTTTACATTGAAAACTGCAGGAACTTGAAACCGACACTAGGAAACAGACTGAGAAACCAGGGAAAAGTTTCACCTGCAAGCCGTTAACTTTGTGCTAGATGAATGAACGTCTCTCCACATGCTCAGTTCTGAGAGATAATTGTGTGTGAAAGCCGTTCTTCACCTGGTTTGTTGGGAACACAAAGTTCCTTTTCAGTTGCAAACTAAATTCCATACATATATATGGGGTGGTACTTGCTCCAACTCGGTTTTACAGTGAAAACTGCAGGAACTTGAAGCCGGCACTAGGAAACAGACTGAGAAACCAGAGGAAAAATTTCCCCTGCAAAGCGTTTCCTTTGTGCTACATGAACGAACGTCTCTCCACCAGCTCAGTTCTGAGAGAAAAGTGTGTGTGAAAGCCGTCCTTCAACTAGCTTGTTGGGAACACAAAGTTCCTTTTTAGTTGCAAACTACACTCCATACTTATATATGGGGAGGTACTAGCTCCAGCTCGGTTTTACAGTGAAAACTCCAGGAACTACATACCGGCAGTAGGAAACAGACTGAGAGTCCAGAGTAAAAGTTTCTCCTGCAAACCGTCCCCTTTTTGCTAGATGAATGAACGTGTCTCCACATGCTCAGTTCTGAGAGATAATTGTGTGTGAAAGCCGTCCTTCATCTAGCTTGTTGGGAACAGAAAGTTCCTTTTTATTTGCAAACTACACTGCATAAATATATATGGGGAGGTACTAGCTCCAGCTCGGTTTTACACTGAAAACTCCAGGAACTTCATACCGGCATTAGGAAACAGCCAGAGAAACCAGAGTAAATGATTGTCCTGCAACCCGTTCCCATTTTGCTAGATGAACGAACGTCTCTCCACATGCTCAGTTCTGAGAGCTAAGTGTGTGTGAAAGCCGTCCTTCAACTAGATTGTTGGGAACACAAAGTTCCTTTTCAGTTGCAAAGTACACTCCATATATATATATGGGGTGGTACGAGCTCCACACTCTGTTTTACTGTGGAAACTGCAGGAACTTCAAACCGGCCCTAGGAAACAGACTGAGAAACAAGAGTAAAAGTTTCTCCTGCAAACCGATCCCTTTGTGTTAGATGAACGAACGTATTTCCACATGCTCATTTCTGAGTGATAAGTGTGTGTGAAAGCCGTACTTCACATAGCTTGTTGGGAACACAAAGTTCCTTTTCAGTTGCAAACTACACTCCATATATATATATGGGGAGGTACGAACTCCTCACTCGGTTTTACTGTGAAAACTGCAGGAACTTTAAACCGGCACTAGGAAACAGACTGAGAACCTAGGGTAAAAGTTTCTCCTGCAAACATTTCCCTTTGTGTTAGATGAACGAACGTATCTCCACATGCTCAATTCTGAGAGATAAGTGTGTGTGAAAGCCGTCCTTCAACTAGCTTGTTGGGAACACAAAGTTCCTTTTCAGTTGCAAACTACACTCCATACATATATATGGGGAAGTACTCGCTCAACTCAGTTTTACAGAGAAAACTGCAAGAACATTAAACCGGCACTAGGAAACAGACTGAGAAATCATAGTAAAATTTTCTTTTGCAACCCGTTCCCTTTGTGCTAGATGAACGAATGTCTCACCCCATGCTCATTTCTGAGAGATAATTGTGTGTGAAATCCTTCCTCCACCTAGCTTCTTGTGAACAGAAATTTCCTTTATGTTACAAACTACACTCCATACATATATATGATGAGGTATTAGCTGGAAATCGGTTTTACAGTGAAAACTGCAGGAACTTCAAATCGGCAGTAAGAAACAGACTAAGAATCCAGACTAAATGTATCTCCGGCAACGCGTTCCATTTTTGCTAGATGAATGAACGTCTATCCTCATGCTCAGTTCTGAGAGATAAGTGTGTTTGAAAGCCGTCCTTCACCTAGCTTGTTGGGAAAACAAAGTTCTTTTTCAGTGGCAAAATACAATGCATACATATATATGGGTAGGTACAAGCTCCAACTCGGTTTTACAGTGAAATCTGCAGGAACTTCAATCCGGCACTAGGAAAAAGACTGAGAAACCAGATTAAAAGTTTCTCCTGCAACACGTTGCATTTGTGCTAGAAGAACGAACGTCTCTCCACATGCTCTGTTCTGAGAGATATGTGTGTGTGAAAGCCGTCCTTCAACTAGAGTGTTGTGAACACAAAGTTCCTTTTCAGTTGCAAACTAAACTCCATATATATATATGAGGAGGTTCAAGCTCCAACTCGGTTTTACAGGGAAAACTGCAGGAACTTGAAAACGGCACTAGGAAACAGACTGAGAAACCAGAGTAAAGTTTCTCCTGCAACCTGTTAATTTTGTGCTAGATGAATGAACGTCTCCCACATGCTCATTTCTGAGAGATAATTGTGTGTGAAAGCCGTACTTCAACTGGTTTGTTGGGAACACAAAGTTCTTTTTCAGTTGCAAACTACATTCCATACATATATATGGGGTGGTACAAGCTCCAACTCTGTTTTACAGTGAAAACTGCAGGAACTTGAAACCGGCACTAGGAAACAGACTGAGAAACCAGAGTAAAAGTTTCTCCTGCAAACCGTTCCCTTTGTGCTAGATGAACGAACGTCTCTCCACATGCTCTGTTCTGAGAGATAAGTGTGTGTGAAAGCCGCCTTCATCTAGCTTGTTGGGAACAGAAAGTTCCTTTTCAGTTGCAAACTACACTGCATACATATATATGGGGAGGTACTACCTCCAGCTGGGTTTTACAGTGAAAACTCCAGGAACTTCATACCGGCAATAGGAAACAGCCAGAGAAACCAGAGTAAATGATTCTCATGCAACCCGTTCCCATTTTGCTAGATGAACGAACGTCTCTCCACATGCTCAGTTCTGAGAGATAAGTGTGTGTGAAAGCCGTCCTTCATCTACCTTGTTGGGAACACAAAGTTCCTTTTCAGTTGCAAACTACACTCCATATATATATATGGGGTGGTACGTGCTGCACACTCGGTTTTACTGTGAAAACTGCAGGAACTTCAAACCGGCCCTAGGAAACAGACTGAGAAACCAGAGTAAAAATTTCTCCTGCAAACCGTTCCCTTTGTGTTAGATGAACGAAAGTATTTCCACATGATCATTTCTGAGAGATAAGTGTGTGTGAAAGCCGTCCTTCACCTAGCTTGTTGGGAACACAAAGTTCCTTTTCAGTTGCAAACTACACTCCATATATATATATGGGGAGGTACGAACTCCACACTCGGATTTACTGTGAAAACTGCAGGAACTTTAAACCGGCACTAGGAAACAGACTGAGAAACCAGAATAAAAGTTTCTCCTGCAAACCGTTTCCTTTGTGCTAGATGAACGAACGTCTCTCCACATGCTCAGTTCTGAGAGATAAGTGTGTGTGAAAGTCGTCCTTCACATAGCTATTTGGGAACACAAAGTTCCTTTCCTGTTGCAAACTACAATCCATACATATATATGGGGAGGTACTAGCTCCAGTTCGGTTTTACAGTGAAAAATCCAGGAACTTCATACCGGCACTAGGAAACAGACTGAGAAACCAGATTAAAAGTTTCTCCTGCAACACGTTCCATTTTTTCTAGATGAACGATAGTCTCTCCACATGCTCAGTTCTGAGAGATAAGTGTGTTTGAAAGCCGTCCTTCACTTAGCTTGTTTGGAACACAAATTTCCTTTTCAGTTGTAAACTAAAGTCCATATATATATATGAGGATTTACGAGCTCCAAACTCGGTTTTACTGTGAAAACTGCAGGAACTTCAAAACGGCCCTAGGAAACATACTGAGAACCCAGAGTAAAAGTATCTCCTGCAAACCGTTCCCTTTGTGTTAGATGAACGAACGTATCTCCACATGCTCTGTTCTGAGAGATAAGTGTGTGTGAAAACCGTCATTCACCTAGCTTGTTGGGAACAAAAAGTTCCTTTCCGTTTGCAAACAACACTCCATACATATGTATGGGGAAGTACTAGCTCCAACTCATGTTTACAGTGAAAACTGCAAGAACATGAAACCGGCACTAGGAAACAGACAGAGAAATCAGAGTAAAAGTTTATCCTGCAACCCGTTCCCTTTGTGCTAGATGAACGAATGTCTCACCACATGCTCAGTTCTGAGAGATAAGTGTGTGTGAAACCCGTCCTTCAACTAGATTCTTGGGAACACAAATTTCCTTTATGTTACAAACTACAATCCATACATATATATGGGGAGGTACTAGCTCCAGCTCGGTTTTACAGTGAAAAATCCAGGAACTTCATACCGGCACTAGGAAACAGACTGAGAAACCAGATTAAAAGTTTCTCCTGCAACACGTTCCATTTTTTCTAGATGAACGATAGTCTCTCCACATGCTCAGTTCTGAGAGATAATTGTGTTTGAAAGCCGTCCTTCACCTAGCTTGTTTGGAACACAAATTTCCTTTTCAGTTGTAAACTAAAGTCCATATATATATATGAGGATTTACGAGCTCCAAACTCGGTTTTACTGTGAAAACTGCAGGAACTTCAAAACGGCCCTAGGAAACATACTGAGAACCCAGAGTAAAAGTATCTCCTGCAAACCGTTCCCTTTGTGTTAGATGAACGAACGTATCTCCACATGCTCTGTTCTGAGAGATAAGTGTGTGTGAAAACCGTCATTCACCTAGCTTGTTGGGAACAAAAAGTTCCTTTCCGTTTGCAAACAACACTCCATACATATGTATGGGGAAGTACTAGCTCCAACTCATGTTTACAGTGAAAACTGCAAGAACATGAAACCGGCACTAGGAAACAGACAGAGAAATCAGAGTAAAAGTTTATCCTGCAACCCGTTCCCTTTGTGCTAGATGAACGAATGTCTCACCACATGCTCAGTTCTGAGAGATAAGTGTGTGTGAAACCCGTCCTTCAACTAGATTCTTGGGAACACAAATTTCCTTTATGTTACAAACTGCAATCCATACATATATATGGGGAGGTACTAGCTCCAGCTCGGTTTTACAGTGAAAACTCCAGGAACTTCATACCGGCACTAGGAAACAAACTGAGAAACCAGAGAAAATCTTTCTCCTGCAACACGTTCCCTTTGTGCTAGATGAAAGATCGTCTCAACACATGCTCATTTCTGAGAAATAAGTGTGTGTGAAAGCCGTCCTTCACCTAGCTTGTTGGGAACACAAAGTTCCTTTTCAGTTGCCAACTACAGTCCATATATATATAAGGGGAGGTTGGATTTCCACACTCGGTTTTACTGTGAAATCTGCAGGAACTTCAAACCGGCCTTAGGAAACATACTGAGAACCCAGAGGAAAAGTTTCCTCTGCAAGTCGTTAACTTTGAGCTAGATGAATGAACGTCTCTCCATATGCTATTTTCTGAGTGATAATTGTGTGTGAAAGCCGTCCTTCACCTGGTTTGTTGGGAACACAAAGTTCCTTTTCAGTTGCAAACAACATTCCATACATATATATGGGGTGGTACAAGCTCCAACTCAGTTTTACAGTGAAAATTGCAGGAACTTGTAACCGGCATTAGGAAACAGACTGAGAAACCAGAGAAAAAGTTTCTCCTGCAAACCGTTCCTTTTGTGCTAGATGAATGAACGTCTCCACATGCTCAGGTCTGAGAGATAAGTGTGTGTGAAATCCGTCCTTCACCTAGCTTGTTGGGAACACAATGTTCCTTTTCAGTTGCAAACTACACTCCATACATATACATAGGAAAGTACTAGCTCCAGCTCGGTTTTACAGTGAAAATTCCAGGAATTCATACCGGCAGTAGGAAACAGACTGAGAATCCAGAGTAAAATTTCTCCTGCAAACCGTTCCCCTTTTGCTAGATGAATGAACGTCTCTCCACATGCTCAGTTCTGAGAGATAAGTGAGTGTGACAGCCGTCCTTTATCTAGATTGTTGGGAACACAAAGTTACTTTTCATTTGTTAAATACACTGCATACATATATATGGGGAGGTACTAGCTCCAACTCGGTTTTACAGTGACAACTCCAGGAACTTCAAACCGGCAATAGGAAACAGCCTTAGAAACCAGAGTAATTGATTCTCCTGCAACCCGTTCCCATTGTGCTAGATAAAAGAACGTCTCTCCACATGCTCAGTTTTGAGAGATAAGTGTGTGTGAAAGCCGTCCTTCACCTAGCTTGTTGGGAACACAAAGTTCCTTTTCAGTTGCAAAAAACATATTTATATATATATATGGGGAGTTACGAGCTCCACACTCGGTTTTACTGTGAAAACTGCAGGAACTTCAAACTGGCCCTAGGAAACAGACTGAGAATCCAGAATAAAAGTTTCTCCTGCAAACCGTTCCCTTTGTTTTAGATGAACGATCTTCTCAACACATGCTCATTTCTGAGAGTTAAGTGTGTGTGAAAGCCGTCCTTCACCTAGCTTGTTGGGAACACAAATTTCCTTTTCATTTGCCAACTACAGTCCATATATATATATGGGGAGGTAGAAGCTCCACACTCGGTTTTACTGTGAAATCTGCAGGAACTTCTAAACGGCCCTAGGAAACATACTGAGAACCCAGCGTAGAATCATCTCCTGCAATCCGTTCCCTTTGTGCTAGATGAACGATCGTCTCTCTACATACTCAGTTCTGAAAGATAAGTGTGTGTGAAAGCCGTCCTACAACTAGATTGTTGGGAACACAAAGTTCCATTCCTGTTGCAAAATACACTCCATACATATATATGGGGAAGTACCAGCTCCAACTCGGTTTTACATTGAAACCTGCAGGAACTTCACACCGGCACAAGCATACAGACTGAGATACCAGAGTCAAAGTTTCTCCTGCAACCCTTTCCCTTTGTGTTAGATGAACGAATGTCTCTCCACATGCTCAGTTTTTAGAGAGATGTGTGTGTTAAAGCCGTCCTTCACCTAGATTGTTGGGAACAACAAGTTCTTTTTCAGTTGCAAACTACACTGCATACATATATATGGGTAGGTACAAGTTCCAAATTGGTTTTACATTGAAAACACGAGGAACTTTTTAACGGAACTAGGAATCAGACTTAGAAACCGCAGTAAAGTTTGTCCTGCAACACGATCCCTTTGTGCAATATGAACGAACATTTTTCCACATGCTAAGTTCTGAGAGATAATTTTGTGTTAAAGCCGTCCTTCAACTAGCTTGTTGGGAACACAAAGTTCCTTTTCAGTTGAAAACTACATTCCATACATATAAATGGGGTGGTACTAACTCCAACTTGGTTTTACAGTGAAAACTTAAGGAACTACATACGGGAACTAGTAAACAGACTGAGAAACCAGAGTAAAAGTTTCTCCAACAACCCTTTCCCTTTGTGCTAGATGAACGAACGTCTCTCCACATGCTCAGTTCTGAGAGATAATTGTGTGTGAAAGCCGTCCTTCACATAGCTTGTTGGGAACACAAATTTCCTTTTCAGATGCAAACAACATTCCATATATATATATGGGGTGGTACTAGCTCCAACTTTGTTTTACAGTGAAAACTGAAGGAACTACATACGGGAACTAGGAAACAGACTGAGAAATCAGAGTAAAAGTTTCTCTTGCCACCCGTTCCCTTTGTGTTAGATGAACGATCGTATCTCCACATGCTCCTTTCTGAGAGATATGTGTGTGTGAAAGCCATCCTTCACCTAGCTTTTTGGGAACACAAAGTTCCTTTCCAGTTGCAAACTACACTCCATACATATATATGGGGAACAAGTAACTCCAACTCAGTTTTACAGTGAAAACTGCAAGTACATCAAAGCGGCACTAGGAAACAGACTGAGAAACCAGAGTAAAAGTTTCCCCTGCAACCCGTTCCCTTTGTGCTAGATGAACGAATGTCTCACCACATGCTCAGTTCTGAGAGATAAGTGTGTGTTAAAGCCGTCCTTCACCTAGATTGTTGGGAACAACAAGTTATTTTTCAGTTGCAAACTACACTGCATACATATATATGGGTAGGTACAAGTTCCAAATCGGTTTTACATTGAAAACACGAGGAACTTCTTAACGGAACTAGGAATCAGGCTTAGAAACCACAGTAAAGTTTGTCCCTGCAAACCGTTCCCTTTGTGCTAGATGAACGAATGTCTCACCACATGCTCAGTTCTGAGAGATAAGTGTGTGTGAAAGCCAGTCTTTCACCTAGCTTGTTCGGAACACAAAGTTCCTTTCCTGTTGCAAACCTACACTCCAGTCATATATATGAGGTTGGTACTAGCTCCAACTAGGTTTTACAGTGGAAACTGCAGGAACTTCACACCGGCACAATCATACAAATGGAGATACCAGATCTAAAAGATTTCTCCTGCAACCCGTACCCTTTGTGTTAGATGAACGAACTTCTCTCCACATGCTCATTTCTCACAGATAAGTGTGAGTTAAAGCCGTCCTTCAACTAGCTTGTTGGGACACAAACATCCTTTTCAGTAGCAAACTACAATCCAAACATATATATGGGTAGGTACTAGCTCCAACTCGGTTTTACAGTGAAAACTGCAGGAAATTCAAACCGGCACTAGGAAACAGACTGAGAAACCAGAGTAAAAGTTTCTCCAGCAACCATTTCCCTTTGTGCTAGATGAACGAATGTCTCTCCACATGCTCAGTTCTGAGAGATAAGTGTGTGTGAAAGCCATACTTCAACTAGCTTGTTGGGAACACAAAGTTCCTTTCAATATGCAAACTACAATCCATACATATATATGGGGAAGTACTAGCTCCACACTCGGTTTTACTGTGAAAAATGCAGGAACTTCATACCGGCCCTAGGAAACACACTGAGAAACCAGAGTAATAGTTTCTCCTGCAAACCGTACCATTTGTCCTAGATGAACGAACGTCTCTCCACATGCTCAGTTCTGAGAGATAATTTTGTGTGAAAGCCGTCCTTCACCTAGCTTGTTGGGAACACAAAGTTCCTTTTTACATGCAAACTACACTCCATACATATATATGTGGTAGTACCAGCTCCAAATCGTTTTTACGGTGAAAACTGCAGGAACTTCATACAGGCTATAGGAAACAGACTGAAAAAAATGAGTAAAAGTTTCTCCTGCAACCCTTTCCGTTTGTGCTAGATGAAAGAACGTCTCTCCTCATGCTCAGTTCTGAGAGATAATTGTGTGTGAAAGCCGTCCTTCACATAGCTTGTTGGGAACACAAAGTTCCTTTTCAGTTGCAAATTACATTCCATACATATATATGGGGTGGTACTAGCTCCAACTAATTTTTACAGTGAAAACTGTAGGAACTACATACAAGAACTAGGAAACAGACTGAGACACCAGAGTAAAAGTTTATCCTGCAACAGGTTCCCTTTGTGTTAGATGAACGAACGTCTCTCCACATGCTCAGTTGTGAGAGATAAGTGTGTGTGAAAGCCACCCTTCACCTAGCTTGTTCGGAAAACAAAGTTCCTTTCCTGTTGCAAACTACGCTCCATTCATATATATGGGATGGTACTAGCTTCAACTCAGTTTTAAAGTGGAAACTGCAGGAACTTCACACCGGCACTAGCATACAATTGAGATACCAGAATAAATGTTTCTCCTGCAACCCATACCCATTTTGTTAGATGAACGAATGTCTCTCCACATGCTCAGATTTTAGAGATATGTGTGTGTGAAAGCCGTACTTCACCTAGATTGTTGGGAACACAAAGTTCCTTCTCAGCTGCAATCTACAATCTATACATATATATGGGGAGGTAGTAGCTCCAAATCGATTTTACAGTGAAAACTGCATGAACTTGATACCGGCACTAAGAAACAGACTGAGAAACCAGAGTAAAAATTTATTCTGCAACCCGTTCCATTTGTGCCAGTTGAATGAACGTCTCTCCACATGCTCAGTTCTGAGATATAAGTGTGTGTGAAAACCGCCTTTCACATAGCTTGTTGGGAACACAAAGTTCCTTTTCAGTTGCAAAGTACACTAAATTCATATATATGGGGTGGTACTAGCCCCAAATCAATTTTACAGAGGAAACTACATGAACTTTACACCGGCACAAGCATACAAATGGAGATACCAGAGTAAAAGTTTCTCCTGCAACCCGTTCCTTTTTGTTAGATGAACGAACTTCCCTCCACATGCTCATTTCTGAGAGATAAATGTGTGTGAAAGCTGTCCTTCACCTAGCTTTTTGGGAACACAAAGTTCCTTTTCAGTTGCAAAATACACTCCATACATATATATGGGGAGGTACTAGATCCAGCTCGGTTTTACAGTGACAACTCAAGGAACTTCAAACCGGCAATAGGAAACAGCCTTAGAAACCAGAGTAAATGATTCTCCTGCAACCCGTTCCCATTGTGCTAGATGAAAGAACGTCTCTCCACATGCTCAGTTCTGAGAGATAAGTGTGAGTGAAAGCCGTCCTTCACCTAGCTTGTTGGGAACACAAAGTTCCTTTTCAGTTGCAAAAAACACTCCATATATATATATGGGGAGTTACGAGTTCCACACTCGGTTTTACTGTGAAAAGTGCAGGAACTTCACACCGGCTCTAGGAAACATACTGAGAAACCAGAGTAAAAGTTTCACCTGCAAACCGTTCCCTTTGTGTTAGATGAACGAACGTATCTCCACATGCTCATTTCTGAGATATAATTGTGTGTGAAAGCCGTCCTTCACATAGCTTGTTGGGAACACAAAGTTCCTTTCCGGTTGCAAACTACACTCCGTACATATATAAAGGGAAGAACTAGCTCCAACTTAGTTTTACAGTGAAAACTGCAGGAACTTCAAACCGGCACTAGGAAACGGACTGAGAAACCAGAGTAAAAGTTTCTCATGCAACCCGTTTCCTTTGTGCTAGATGAACGAATGTCTCACCACATGCTCAGTTCTGAGAGATAAGTGTGTGTGAAAGCCGTTCTTCACCTAGCTTCTTGGGAACACAAATTTCCTTTATGTTACATACTACACTCCATACATATATATGGGGAATTATTATCTCCAGCTCGGTTTTACAGTGAAAACTCCAGGAACTTCATACCGGCACTAGGAAACAGACTGAGAAACCAGAGTAAAAGTTTCTCCTGCAACACGTTCCATTTGTGCTAGATGAACGATCTTCTCAACACATGCTCATTTCTGAGAGATAAGTGTGTGTGAAAGCCGTCCTTCACTTAGCTTGTTGGGAACACAAATTTACTTTTCAGTTGCCAACTACAGTCCATATATATATATGGGGAGGTAGGAGCTCCACACTCGGTTTTACTGTGAAATCTGCAGGAACTTCAAAACGGCCCTAGGAAGCATACTGAGAACCCAGCGTAAAAGCATCACCTGCAATCCGTTCCCTTTGTGCTAGATGAACGAACGTCTCTCTACATACTCAGTTCTGAGAGATAAGTGTGTGTGAAAGCCGTCCTTCAACTAGATTGTTGGGAACACAAAGTTCCATTCCTGTTGCAAAATACACTCCATATATATATATGGGGAAGTACTAGCTCCAACTCGGTTTTACATTGAAACCTGCAGGAACTTCACACCGGCACAAGCATACAGACTGAGATACCAGAGTAAAAGTTTCTCCTGCAAACATTTCCCTTTGTGTTAGATGAACGAAAGTCTCTCCACATGCTCAGTTTTTAGAGAGATGTGTGTGTGAAAGCCGTCCTTCACCTAGCTTGTTGGGAACACAAAGTTACTTTCCAGTTGCAAACTACACTCCATAAATATATATGGGGAACAAGTAACTCCAACTCAGTTTTACAGTGAAAACTGCAAGTACATCAAACCGGAACTAGGAAACAGACTGAGAAACCAGAGTAAAAGTTTCTCCTGCAAACCGTACCATTTGTCCTAGATGAACGAACGTCTCTCCACATGCTCAGTTCTGAGAGTTAAGTGTGTGTGAAAGCCGTCCTTCACCTAGCTTGTTGGGAACAGAAATTTCCTTTTTACATGCAAACTACACTCCATACATATATATGGGATGGTACTAGCTCCAACTCGTTTTTACTGTGAAAACTGCAGGAACTTCATACAGGCATTAGGAAACAGACTGAAAAACAAGAGGAAAAGTTTCTCCTGCGACCCTTTCCGTTTGTGCTAGATGAAAGAACGTCTCTCCACATGCTCAGTTCTGAGAGATAATTGTGTGTGAAAGCCGTCCTTCACATAGCTTGTTGGGAACACAAAGTTCCTTTTCAGTTGCAAACTACATTCCATACATATATATGGGGTGGTACTAGGTCCAACAAATTTTTACAGTGAAAACTGTTGGAACTACATACAGGAACTAGGAAACAGACTGAGAAACCAGAGTAAAAGTTTTCTCCTGCAACATGTTCCTTTTGTGTTAGATGAACGAACATCTCTCCACATGCTCCGTTCTGAGAGATAAGTGTGTGTGAAAGCCATTTTTCACCTAGCTTGTTCGGAACACAAAGTTCCTTTCCTGTTGCAAACCACACTCCAGTCATATATATGGGTTGGTACTAGCTCCAACTTAATTTTACAGTGGAAACTGCAGGAACTTCACACCGGCACAAGCATACAAATGGAGATACCAGAATAAAAGTTTCTCCTGCAACCCGTACCCATTTTGTTAGATGAACGAATGTCTCTCCACATGCTCAGTTTTTAGAGATATTTGTGTGTGAAACCGTACTTCACCAAGATTGCTGGGAACACAAAGTTCCTTCTCAGTTGCAATCTACACTCTATACATATATATGCGGAGGTAGTAGCCCCAAATCGGTTTTACAGTGAAAACTGCAAGAACTTGAACCCGGCACTTGGAAACAGACTGAGAAACCAGAGTAAAAGTTTCTTCTGCAACCCGTTCCATTTGTGCTAGATGAATGAACGTCTCTCCACATGCTCAGTTCTGAGTGATAAGTGTGTGTGGAAGCCGGTCTTCACCTAGATTGTTGGGAACACAAAGTTCCTTTTCAGTTGCAAACTACAAATCATACATATATATGGGGAAGTACTAGCTCCAAATCGATTTTACAGTGAAAACACGAGGAAATTCATAACGGCTCTAGGAATCAGACTGAGAAACCAGAGTAAAAGTTTCTCCTGCAAACCGTTCCTTTGTGCTAGATGAACGAACGTATGTCCACATGCTCATTTCTGAGTTATAAGTTTGTGTGAAAGCCGCCTTTCACATAGCTTGTTGGGAACACAAAGTTCCTTTTCAGTTGCAAACTACATTCCATAAATATATATGGGGAGGTACAAGCTCCAATTCGGTTTTACAGTAAAACCTACAGGAAATTCAAACCGGGACTAGGAAGCAGACTGAGAAACCAGAGTAAAAATTACTCCAGCAACCCTTTCTGTTTGTGCTAGATGAAAGAACGTCTCTCCACCTGCTCAGTTCTGAGAGATAAGTGTGTGTGAATGTCGTCCTTCAACTTGCTTGTTGGGAACACAAAGTTCCTTTTAGGTTGCAAACTACACTCCATACATATATATGGGGAGGTACAAGCTCCAACACGGTTTTACAGTGAAAAATGCAGGATCATCAATCCGGGACTATGAAACTGACTGAGAAACCAGAGTAAAATTTCTCCTGCAACCCGATCCCTTTGTGCTAGTTGAACGAATGTATGTCCAAATGCTCAGTTCTGAGTGATATGAGTGTGTGTAAGCCGTCCTTCAACTACCTTGTTGGGAACACAAAGTTCCTTTTCAGTTGCAATCTACACTGCATATATATATATGGGGCGGTACTAGCTCCAACTCTGTTTTACAGTAAAAACTCGAGGAACTTCATACCGGCACTAGGAAACAGACTGAGAAACCACAGTAAAAGTTTCTCCTACAACCCGTTCCCTTTGTGCTAGATGAACTAACGTCTCTCCACATGCTCAGTTCTGAGAGATAAGTGTGTGTGAAAGCCGTCCTTCACCTAGATTGTTGGGAACACAAAGTTCCTTTTCAGTTGCAAAATAAAGTGAATACATATATATGGGGAGGTACTAGCACCAGTTCGGTTTTACAGTGAAAACTCCAGGAATTTCATATCGGCACTAGGAAACAGACGGAGAAACCACAGTAAAAGTTTCTCCTGCAAACCGTTCCATTTGTGCTAGATGAACGAATGTCTCTCCACATGCTAACTTCTGAGAGATTAGTGTGTCTGAAAGCCGTCCTTCACCTATCTTGTTGGGAACACGAAATTCCGTTTCAGTTGCAAACTACATTCCATATATATATATGGGGTGGTACTAGCCCCAACATGGTTTTACAGTGAAAAATGCAGGAACTTCTAACATGCAGTAAGAAACAGACTAAGAAAACAGAGTAAAATTTCTCCTGCAAACCGTTCACTTTGTACTAGATGAACGAACGTCTCTCCACATGCTCACTTCTGAGAGATAATTGTGTGTGAAAGCCGTCCTTCACATAGCTTGTTGGGAACACAAATTTCCTTTTCAGATGCAAACAACATTCCATATATATATATGGGGTGGTACTAGCTCCAACTTGGTTTTACAGTGAAAACTGAAGGAACTACATACGGGAACTAGGAAACAGACTGAGAAATCAGAGTAAAAGTTTCTCCTGCCACCCGTTCCCTTTGTGTTAGATGAACGATCGTATCTCCACATGCTCCTTTCTGAGAGATATGTGTGTGTGAAAGCCATCCTTCACCTAGTTTTTTGGGAACACAAAGTTCCTTTCCTGTTGCAAACTACACTTCATTCTTATATATGAGGTGGTACTAGCTCCAACTCGGTTTTACAGTGGAAACAGCAGGAACTTCACACCGGCACAATCATAAAAACGGAGATACCAGACGAAAAGTTTCTCCTGCAACCCGTTCCATTTGTGTTAGATGAACGAACTTCTCTCCACATGCTCATATCTCAGAGAAAAGTGTGCGTTAAAGCCGTCCTTCAACTAACTTGTTGGGAACACAAAGATCCTTTTCAGTTGCAAACTACAATCCATACATATATATGTGGAGGTATTAGCTCCAGCTCGGTTTTACAGTGAAAACTCCAGGAATTCATACCGGCTGTAGGAAACAGACTGAGTATCCAGAGTAAAAGTTTCTCCTGCAAAACGTTCCCTTTTTGCTAGATGAATGAACGTCTCTCCACATGCTCAGTTCTGAGAGATAAGTTTGAGTGACAGCCGTCCTTCATCTAGCTTGTTGGGAACACAAAGTTCCTTTTCAGTTGCAAAATACACTCCATACATATATATGGGGCGGTACAAGCTCCAACTCTGTTTTACAGTAAAAACTCCAGGAACTTCATACCGGCACTAGGAAACAGACTGAGAAACCACAGTAAAAGTTTCTCCTGCAACCCGTTCCCTTTGTGCTAGATGAACTAACGTCTCTCCACATGCTCAGTTCTGAGAGATAAGTGTGTGTGAAAGCCGTCCTTCACATAGATTGTTGGGAACACAAAGTTCCTTTTCAGTTGCAAAATAAAGTGAATACATATATATGGGGAAGTACTAGCTCCAGTTCGGTTTTACAGTGAAAACTCCAGGAAATTCATATCGGCACTAGGAAACAGACGGAGAAACCACAGTAAAAGGTTCTCCTGCAAACCGTTCCATTTGTGCTAGATGAACGAACGTCTCTCCACATGCTAAGTTCTGAGAGATAAGTGTGTCTGAAAGCCGTCCTTCACCTATCTTGTTGGGAACACGAAATTCCTTTTCAGTTGCAAACTACATTCCATATATATATATGGGGTGGTACTAGCTCCAACATGGTTTTGCAGTGAAAAATGCAGGAACTTCTAACATGCACTAAGAAACAGACTGAGAAATCAGAGTAAAATTTCTCCTGCAAACCGTTCACTTTGTACTAGATGAACAAACGTCTCTCCACATGCTCAGTTCTCAGAGATATGTGTGTGTGAAAGCCGTCCTTCACCTAGCTTGCTGGGAAAAGAAAGTTCCTATTCAGTTCCAAACTACACTCCATATATATATATGGGGCTAGTACGAGCTTCACACTCGGTTTTACTGTGAAAACGGCAGGAACATCAAACCGGCGCTAGGAAACAGACTGAGAAACCAGAGTAAAATTGCAAAGCAAACCGTTCCCTTTTTGCTAGATGAACGAAAGTTTCTCCACATGCTCAGTTCTGAGAGATAAGTGTGTGTGAAAGCCATACTTCACCTACCTTTTTGGAAACACAAAGTTCCTTTTCAATAGCAAACTACCCTCCATACATTTATATTGGGAGGCTCTAGCTCCAAATCTGTTTTACCGTGAAAAATGCATGAAATTCACACCAGTACAAGCATACAGACTGAGATACCAGAGTAAAAGATTCTCCTGCAACCCGTTCCATTTGTGCTAGATGAACGAACTTCTCTCCACATGCTCAGTTCTAAGAGATAAGTGTGTGTGAAAGATGTCCTTCATCTAGCTTCTTGGGAACACAAAGTTCCTTTTCAGTTGCAAAATACACTGCATACATATATATGGGGATGTACTAGATCCAGCTCTGTTTTACAGTGAAAACTCCAAGAACTTCATACCAGCACTAGGAAACAGACTGAGAAACCACAGTAAAAGATTCTCCTGCAACCCGTTCCATTTGTGCTAGATGAACGAAAGTCTCTCCACATGCTCAGTTCTGAGAGATAAGTGTGTGTGAAAGCCGTACTTCACCTAGCTTGCTGGGAACACAAAGTTCCTTTTCAATTGCAAACTACACTCCATATATATATATGGGTAGGTACGGGCTCCACACTCGTTTTTACTGTGAAAACTGCAGGAACTTCAAACCGGCGCTAGGAAACAGACTGAGAAACCAGAGTAAAAATTTCTCCTGCAAACCGTTCCATTTGTGCTAGATAAAAGAAAGTTTCTCCACATGCTGAGTTCTGGGAGATAAGTGTGTGTGAAAGCCGTCCTTCACCTAGCTTGTTGGGAACACAAAGTTCCTTTCCATTTGCAAAATACACTCCATATATATATATGGGGAAGTACTAGCTCCTCACTCGGTTTTACTGTGAAATCTGCAGGAACTTCAAACCGGTCCTAGGAAACAGACTGAGAAACCAGAGTAAAAGTTTCTCCTGCACCCGTTTCCTTTGTGTTAGATTAATGAACGTCTCTCCAAATGCTCAGTTCTGAGAGGTAAGTTTGTGTGAAAGCCGTCCTTCAACTAGATTTTTGGGAACACAAAGTTCCTTTTAGGTTGCAAATTACACTCCATACATATATATGGGGAGGTATGATCTCCAACACTCTTTTACAGTGAAAATATCAGGAACTTCAAAATGGCACTAGGAAAGAGACTAAGAAACCAGAGTAAAAGTTCCTCATGCAAACCAATCCATTTGTGCTAGATGAACGAACTTCTCCCCACATGCTCAGTTTTGAGAGATATGTGTTTGTGAAAGCCGTCCTTCAACTAGCTTGTTGGGAACACAAAGTTCCTTTTCAGTTTGCAACTACACTGCATACATATATATGGGGCAGTACCAAATCCATCTCGGTTTTACAGTGAAATCTCGAGGAACTTCATACCGACACTAGGAATCAGGCTGAGAAACCAGAGTAATAGTTTCTCCTACAAACCTTTCCCATTGTGCTAGATGAACGAACGTCTTTCCACATGCTTAGTTCTGAGATATAAGTGTGTGTGAAAGAAGCCATTCACCTACCTTGTTGGGAACGCAAAGTTCCTTTTCAGTTGTAAACTACATTCCATAAATATATATGGGGAGGTCCTAGATCCAACTCAGTTTTTCAGTGAAAACTGCAAGTACATCAACCTGGCACTAGGAAACAGAGTGAGAAACCAGAGAAATATTTTCTCCTGCAACGCTTTCCCTTTTTGCTAGATGAACTAAAGTCTCTCAATGTCCTCATTTCTGAGAGAAAATTGTGTGTGAAAGCGGTTCTTCACCTAACTTGTTGGGAACACAAAGTTCCTTTTAAGTTCCAAATACACTCAATACATATATATGGGGAGGTACTAGCTCCAACTCGGTTTTACAGTGAAAACTGCAGGAACTTCAAACCGGCACCAGGAAACAGACTGATATACCAGAGTAAAAGTTTCTCCTGCAACCCTTTCCCTTTGTGCTATACGAACGAAAGTCTCTTCACATGCTCAGTTCTAAGAGATAAGTGTGTGTGAAAGCCGTCCTTCACCTAGCTTGTTGGGAACACAAAATTCCTTTTCAGTTGCAAACTACATTCCATACATATATATGGGGTGGTACTAGCCCCAAATCGGTTTTACAGTGAAAACTGCAGGAACTTCAAAAAGCACTAGGAAACAGACTGAGAAACCAGAGTAAAAGTTCTCCTGCAAACCGTTCCCTTTGTACTAGATGAACGAATGTCTCTCCACATGCTAAGTTCTGAGAGATAAGTGTGTGTGAAAGCCGTTCTTCATCTAGCTTCTTGGGAACACAAAGTTCCTTTTCAGTTGCAAAATACACTGCATACATATATATGGGGAGGTACTAACTCCAACTCTGTTTTACTGTGAAAACTGCAGGAACTTCAAACTGGCACTAGGAAACAGACTGAGAAACCAGAGTAAAAGTTTCTCCTGCACCCGTTTCCTTTGTGTTAGATGAATGAACGTCTCTCCAAATGCTCAGTTCTGAGAGATAATTGTGTGTGAAAGCCGTCCTTCAACTAGCTTTTTGGGAACACAAAGTTCCATTTAGGTTGCAAACTACAATCCATACATATATATGGGGAGGTACGATCTTCAACGCTGTTTTACAGTGAAAATTGCAGGAACTTCAAAACGGCCTTAGGAATGAGACTGAGAATCCAGAGTAAAGTTTCCTCATGCAAACATTTCCATTTGTGCTAGATGAACGAACTTCTCTCCACATGCTCCGTTTTGAGAGATATGTGTTTGTTAAAGCCGTCCTTCAACTAGCTTGTTGGGAACATAAAGTTCCTTTACAGTTTGCAACTACACTGCATACATATATTTGGGGCGGTACTAGCTCCATCTCGCTTTTACAGTGAAATCTCGTGGAACTTCATACCGACACTAGGAAACAGACTGAGAAACCAGAGTAAAAGTTTCTCGTACAAACAGTTCCCATTGTGCTAGATGAACGAACGTCTTTCCACATGCTTAGTTCTGAGATATAAGTGTGTGTGAAAGAAGCCATTCACCTACTTTGTTGGGAACCAAAGTTCCTTTTAATTTGCCAAATACACTCCATAAATATATATGGGGAGGTACTAGCTCCAACTCGGTTTTACAGTGAAAACTGCAGGAACTTCAAACCGGCACCAGGAAACACAGTGAAATTCCAGAGTAAAAGTTTCTCCTGCAACCCTTCCCTTTGTGCTATATGAACGAGAGACTTTTCACATGCTCAGTTCTAAGAGATAAATATGTGTGAAAGCCGTCCTTCACCTAGCTTGTTGGGAACACAAAGTTCCTTTTCAGTTGCAAACTACATTCCATACATATATATGGGGTGATACTAGCCCCAAATTCGTTTTACAGTGAAAACTGCAGGAACTTCAAACAGGCACTAGGAAACAGACTGAGAAACCAGAGTAAAAGTTTCTCCTGCAAACCGTTCCCTTTGTACTAGATGAACGAATGTCTCTCCACATGCTCAGTTCTCAGAGATAATTGTGTGTGAAAGCCGCCCTTCACCTAGCTTGTTGGGAATACAAAGTTCCTTTTCAGTTGCAAACTACACTCCATACATATATATGGGGAGGTACAAGCTCCAACTCGGTTTTACAGTGAAAAATGCAGGAACTTCAAACCGGCACTAGGAAACAGACTGAGAAACCAGAGTAAAAGTTTTTCCTGCAGCCCGTTCCCTTTGTGCTAGATGAACTAACGTCTCCCCACATGCTCATTTCTGAGAGATAAGTGTGTGTGAAAGCCGTCCTTAACCTAGCTTGTTGTTAACACAAAGATCCTTTCCTGTTGCAAACTACACTCCATTCATATATATGGGGATGTACTAGCTCCACACTCGGTTTTACTTTGAAAACTGCAGGAACTTCACACCGGCACAAGCATACAGAAAGAGATACCAGAGTAAAAGTTTCCCCTGCAACCCGTTCCCTTTGTGCTAGATGAACGAAAGTTTCTCCACATGTTGAGTTTTTAGAGATATGTGTGTGTGAAACCGTACTTCACATATCTTGTTGGGAACACAAAGTTCCTTTTCAGTTGCTATCTACACTGCATACATATATATGGGTAGGTACAAGCTCCAACGCGATTTTACAGAGAAAATGGCAGGAACATCTAACAAGCACTAGTAAAAAGACTGAGAATCCAGAGTAAATGTTCTCCTGCAACCCGTTCCATTTGTGCTAGATGAACGAACATCTCTCCACATGCTCAGATCTGAGAGATATGTGTGTGTGAAAGCCGTGCTTCACCTAGCTTGTTGGGAACACAAAGTTCCTTTTCAGATGCAAACTACACTGCATACATATATATGGGGCGGTACTAGCTCCAACTCGTTTTTACAGTGAAAACTCGAGGAACTGCCTACCGACACTAGGAAACAGACTGAGAAACCAGAGTAAAAGTTTCTCCTACAAACCGTTCCCTTTGTGCTAGATGAAAGAACGTCTTTCCACATGTTTAGTTCTGAGATATAAGTGTGTGTGAAAGAAGCCCTACATCCTACCATGTTGGGAAAGCAAAGTTCCTTTTCAGTTGTTAACTACACTCCATAAATATATATGGGGAGGCCCTAGATCCAACTCTGTTTACAGTGAAAACTGCAAGAACATCAACCCGGCACTAGGAAACAGACTGAGAAACCAGGGAAAAAGATTCTACTGCAACGCGTTCCCTTTCTGCTAGATGAACGAAAGTCTCTCCACGTGCTCATTTCTGAGAGAAAAGTGTGTGTGAAAGCCGTTCTTCACCTAGCTTGTTGGGAACAAAAAGTTCCTTTTAAGTTGCCAAATACAATCCATACATATATATGGGGAGGTACTAGGTCCAAATCGGTTTTACAGTGAAAACTGCAGGAACTTCAAACCGGCACCTGGAAACAGACTGAAATACCAGAGTAAAAGTTTCTACTGCAACCATTTTCCTTTGTGCTAGATGAACGAACGTCTCTCCACATGCCCATTTCTAAGGGATAATTGTGTGTGAAAGACGTCCTTCTCATAGGTTGTTGGGAACACAAAGTTACTTTCCAGTTGCCAACTACACTCCATACATATATATGGGTAGGTACTAGCTCCAACTCGGTTTTACTGTGGAAACAGCAGGAACTTGAAACTGGCACTAGTAAAAAGACTGAGAATCCAGAGTAATAGTTTCTCCTGCATATCTATCCCTTTGTGCTTGATGAATGAAAGTCTCTCCACATGCTCAGTTCTGAGAGATAAGTGTGTGTGAAAGCCGTCCTTCATCTAGGTTGTTGGGAACAGAAAGTTCCTTTTCAGTTGCAAAATACACTGCATACATATATATGGGGAGGTACTAGCTCCAACTCGGTTTTACAATTAAAATTCCAGGAACTTCATACCGGCACTAGGAAACAGACTGAGAAACCACAGTAAAAGATTCTCTTGCAAAATTTTCCATTTGTGCTAGATGAACGAACGTCTCTCCACATGCTCAGTTCTGAGAGATAAGTTTATGTGAAAGCCGTACTTCACATAACTTGCTGGGAACACAAAGTTCCTTTTCAGTTTCAAACTACACTCCATATATATATATGGGGAGGTATGAGCTTCACACTCGGTTTTACTGTGAAAACTGCAGGAACTTCAAACCGACGCTAGGAAACAAACTTAGAGACCAGAGTAAAAGTTTCTCCTGCAAACCGTTCCCTTTGTGCTATATAAACGAACGTCTCACCACATTCTCTGTTCTGAGAGATAAGTGTGTGTGAAAGCCATTCTTCACCTAGCTTGTTGGGAACACAAAATTACTTTTCAGTTGTAAACTACACTCCATAAATATATATGGGGAGGTAGTAGCTCCAAATCGGATTTACAGTGAAAACTGCAGGACTTCAAACAGGTACTAGGAAACAGACTGAGAAACCAGAGTAATAGTTTTATCCTGCAACCAGTTCCCTTTGTGCTAGATGAACGAATGTCTCACCACATGCTCAGTTCTGAGAGATATGTGTGTGAAAGCCGTCCTTCACCTAGCTTTTGGGAACACAAAGTTCCTTTTCAGTGGCAACTACTACTCATATATATGGAGAGGTACTAGCTCCAACTCGGTTTTACAGTGAAAACAGCAGGAATCCAAACCGGCACCAGGAAACAGACTGAGAAACCTGACTAAAAGTTTCTCCTGCAACCCGTTCCCTTTGTGATGAAAAAACTTCTCTCCACATGCTGATTTCTGAGAGATAAGTGTGTGTGAAATCTGTCTTCAACTAGCTTTTGGGAACACTAATTTCCTTTTCAGTTGCAAACTACACTCCATATATTATGGGGAGGTACTATATCCAAATCGGTTTAAAGTGAAAACTGCAGAAATTAAAACCGGCACTAGGAAACAGACTGAGAAACCACAGTAAAAGTTTTTTTGCAACACTTTTCCTTTGTGTTAGATGAACCAACGTCTCTCCACATGCTCAGTTCTGAAAGATATGTGTGTGTGAAAGCCGCAGTTCAACTTGCTTGTTTGGAACAGAAAGATCCTCTTCAGATGCAAACTATACTCCATATATATATATGGGTAAGTACAGGGCTCCAACTCGGTTTTACATTGAAAATTGCAAGAACTTCAAAACGGCACTAGGAAACAGACTGAGAAACCAGAGTAAATTTTCTCCTGCAACCCGTTCCCATTGTACTAGATGAACGAACGTCTCTCCACATGCTCAGTTCTGAGAGATAAGTGTGTGTGAAAGCCGTCGTTCAACTAGCTTGTTGGAACACAAAGTTCCTTTTCAGTTGCAAACTACTCTCCTTATATATATATGGGTAGGTAGTAGCTCCAAATCGGTTTTACAGTGAAAATTGCAGGAACTTATAACCGGCACTAGGAAACAGACTGAGAAACCTGAGTAAAAGTTTATCCTACAGCCCGTTCCCTTTGTGCAAGATGAACGAAAGTCTCTCCACACGCTCAGTTCAGAGAGATAATTATGTGTGAAAGCCGTCCTCCACCTAGCTTGCTGGGAACACAAAGTTCCTTTTCAGTTGCGAACTACACTCCATAAATATATATGGTTGGTACTAGCTCCAAATCGGTTTTAAAATAAAACTGCAGGAACTTCATACCGGCACAAGAAACAGACTTAGAAACCACAGTAAAAGTGTCTTCTGCAACCCTTTCCCTTTGTGCTAGATGAACGAAAGTCTTTTCACATGCTCAGTTCTGAGAGATATGTGTATGTGAAAAACGTCGTTCAACTAGCTTGTTGGGAACAGAAAGTTCCTTTCAGTTGCAAACTACACTCCATACATATATATGGGTAGGTACTAGCTCCAAATCAGTTTTACAGTGAAAACTGCAGGATCATCTAAATGCAATAGGAAAAAGACTGAGAAACCAGAGTAAAAGTTTCTCCTGCACCCGTTCCCTTTTTCCAAATGAACGAACGTCTCTCCTCATGCTCAGTTCTGAGAGATAAGTGTGTGTGAAAGCCGTCCTTCACCTAGCTTGTTGGGAACACACAATTCCTTTTCAGGTGCAAAGTACACTAAATACATATATATGGGGAGGTACTAGCTCCAACTCGGGTTTACAGTGAAAACTGCAGGAAATTCAAACAGCACCTAGAAACAGACTGAGAAACCAGAGTAATAGTTTATATTGCAACCCGTTCCCTTAGTGCTAGGTGAACGAATGTCTCTCCACACGCTCAGATGTGAGAGATAAGTGTGTGTGAAACCTTCCTTCACCTAGCTTGTTGGGAACACAATGTTCCTTTTCAGTTGCAATCTACACTACTTACATATATATGGGGAAGTACAACTCCAACTCGGTTTTACAGTGAATACTGCAGGAACTTCAAACAGGCACTAGGAAACAGACTGAGAAACCAGAGTAAAAGTTTCTCCTGCAACCCGTTCACTTTGTGCTAGATGAACGAACGTCTCTCCACACCCTCAGTTCTGAGAGATAAGTGTGTGTGAAAGCCGTCCTTCACCTAGCTTGTTGGGAACACAAAGTTCCTTTTCAGTTGCAAACTACACTCCATATATATATATGGGGAGGTACTAACTCCAACTCGGTTTTACAGTGAAAACAGCAGGAAATCCAAACCGGCACCAGGAAACAGACTGAGAAACCACAGTAAAAGTTTTTTTTGCAACACTTTCCCTTTGTGCTAGATGAATGAACGTCTCTCCACATGCTCAGTTCTGAGAGATATGTGTGTGTGAAAGCCGCAGTTGAACTTGCTTGTTTGGAACACAAAGGTCCTTTTCATTTGCAAACTAAATTCCATACATATATATGGGTAGGTACTAACTCCAACACGGTTTTACAGTGAAAACTGCAGGAACATCATACCGGCACTAGGAAACAGACTGAGAATCCAGAGAAAAAGTTTCTCCTGCAACCCGTTCCCTTTGTGCTAGATGAACAAACGTCTCTCCACACGCTCATTTCAGAGAGAAAACTGTGTGTGAAAGCCGTCCTTCACCTAGCTTGTTGGGAACACAAAGTTCCTCTTCACTTGCTAACTACACACCATACATATATATGGGTAAGTACAAGCTCCAAATCGGTTTTACAGTGAAAATTGCAGGAACTTAAAACCGGGCTAGGAAACAGACTGAGAAACCAGAGTAAAACTTTCTCCTGCAACCCTTTCCCTTTGTGCTAGATGAACGAACGTCTCTCCGCATGCTCAGTTCTGAGGGATAAGTGTGTGTGAAAGCTGTCCTTCAACTATCTTGTTGGGAACACAAAATTCCTTTTCAGTTGCAAACTACACTCCATACATATATATGGGGAGGTACTAGCTCCAACTCGGTTTTACAGTGAAAACTGCAGGAACATCTAAATTCAATAGGAAACAGACTGAGAAATCAGAGTAAAAGTTTCTCCTGAAACCCGTTCCTTTTTTCCAAATGAACGAACGTCTCTCTTCATTCTCAGTTCTGAGAGATAAGTGTATGTGAAAGCCGTCCTTCACCTAGCTTGTTTGGAACACATAATTCCTTTTCAGGTGCCAACTACACTAAATAAATATATATGGGGTGGTACTAGCTCCAACTCGGGTTTACAGTGAAAACTTCAGGAACTTCTAACAGCACCTAGGAAACAGACTGAGAAACCAGAGTATTAGTTTATACTGCAACCCGTTCCCTTTGTGCTAGATGAACGAATGTCTCTCCACACACTCAGATCAGAGAGATAAGTGTGTGAGAAACCGTCCTTCACCTAGCTTGTTGGGAACACAAAGTTCCTTTTCAGTTGCCATCTACACTACTTACATATATATGGGGAAGTACAACTCCAACTCGGTTTTACAGTGAAAACTGCAGGAACTTCAAACAGGCACTAGGAAACAGACTGGGAAACCAGAGTAAAAGTTTCTCCTGCAACCCGTTCCCTTTGTGCTAGATGAACGAACGTCTCTCCACATGCTGAGTTCTGAGAGATAAGTGTGTGTGAAAGCCGTCCTTCACCTAGCTTGTTGGGAACACAAAGTTCCTTTTCAGTTGCAAACAACACTCCATACATATATATGGGAAGGTACTAGCTCCAACTCGGTTTTAAAGTGAAAACTGCAGGAACTTCAAACCGGCACTAGGAAACAGACTGAGAAACCAGAGTAAAAGTTTCTAGTGCAACCCGTTCACTTTGTGCTAGATGAAAGAATGTCTCTCCACATGCTCAGTTCTGAGAGATAATTGTGTGTGAAAGCCGAACTTCACCTAGCTTGTTGGGAACACAAAGTTCCTTTTCAGTTGCAAACTACACTCCATACATAAATATGTGTAGGTACTTGCTCCAATTGGGTTTTCAAGTGAAAATTGCAGGAACTTCAAACTGGCACTAGGAAACAGACTGAGAAACCAGAGTAAAAGTTTCTCCTGCAACCCGTTCCCTTTTGTGCAAGATGAATGTACGTCTCTCCACATGCACAGTTCTGAGAGATAAGTGTGTGTGAAAGCCGTCGTTCAACTAGCTTCTTGGGAAAACAAAGTTCCTCTTCAAGTTGCTAAACTACACACCATACATATATATGGGGAGGTACTAGCTCCAAATCGGTTTTACAGTGAAAAATTGCAGGAACTTAAAACTGGGCTAGGAAACAGACTGAGAAACCAGAGTAAAAGTTTCTCCTGCAACCCGTTCCCTTTGTGCTAGATGAACTGAACGTCTCTCCTCATGCTCATTTCTGAGAGATAAGTGTGTGTGAAAGCCGTAGTTCAACTAGCTTGTTGGGAACACAAAGTTCCTTTTCATTTGCAAAACTACTTCCTTATAATATATATGGGTAGGTAGTAGCTCCAAATCGGTTTTACAGTGAAAACTGCAGGAACTTCTAACCGGCACTAGGAAAAAGACTGAGAAACCACGAGTAAGAGTTTCTCTGCAACCCTTACAGCTTTGTGCTAGATGAACGAAAGTCTCTCCAATGCTCAGTTCTGAGAGATAAGTGTGTGTGAAAGCAGTCGTTCACCTAGCTTTTTGGGAACACAAAATGTTCCTTTTCAGTTGAAAAACTACACTCCATACTTATATATGGGTAGGTACTAGCTCCACACTCGGTTTTACTTTGAAAACTGCAGGAACTTCACACCGGCACAAGCATACAGAAAGAGATACCAGAGTAAAAGTTTCCCCTGCAACCCGTTCCCTTTGTGCTAGATGAACGAAAGTTTCTCCACATGTTGAGTTTTTAGAGATATGTGTGTGTGAAACCGTACTTCACATATCTTGTTGGGAACACAAAGTTCCTTTTCAGTTGCTATCTACACTGCATACATATATATGGGTAGGTACAAGCTCCAACGCGATTTTACAGAGAAAACGGCAGGAACTTCCAACAAGCACTAGTAAAAAGACTGAGAATCCAGAGTAAAATTTCTCCTGCAACCCGTTGCATTTGTGCTAGATGAACGAACATCTCTCACATGCTCAGATCTGAGAGATATGTGTGTGTGAAAGCCGTCCTTCACCTAGCTTGTTGGGAACACAAAGTTCCTTTCAGATGCAAACTACACTGCATACATATATATGGGGCGGTACTAGCTCCAACTCGTTTTTACAGTGAAAACTCGAGGAACTGCCTACCGACACTAGGAAACAGACTGAGAAACCAGAGTAAAAGTTTCTCCTACAAACCGTTCCCTTTGTGCTAGATGAAAGAACGTCTTTCCACATGTTTAGTTCTGAGATATAAGTGTGTGTGAAAGAAGCCCTACATCCTACCATGTTGGGAAAACAAAGCTCCTTTTCAGTTGTTAACTACACTCCATAAATATATATGGGGAGGTCCTAGATCCAACTCTGTTTACAGTGAAAACTGCAAGAACATCAACCCGGCACTAGGAAACAGACTGAGAAACCAGAGAAAAAGATTCTCCTGCAACGCGTTCCCTTTCTGCTAGATGAACGAAAGTCTCTCCACGTGCTCATTTCTGAGAGAAAAGTGTGTGTGAAAGCCGTTCTTCACCTAGCTTGTTGGGAACAAAAAGTTCCTTTTAAGTTGCCAAATACAATCCATACATATATATGGGGAGGTACTAGGTCCAAATCGGTTTTACAGTGAAAACTGCAGGAACTTCAAACCGGCACCTGGAAACAGACTGAAATACCAGAGTAAAAGTTTCTACTGCAACCATTTTCCTTTGTGCTAGATGAACGAACGTCTCTCCACATGCCCATTTCTAAGAGATAATTGTGTGTGAAAGACGTCCTTCTCATAGGTTGTTGGGAACACAAAGTTACTTTCCAGTTGCCAACTACACTCCATACATATATATGGGTAGGTACTAGCTCCAACTCGGTTTTACAGTGGAAACAGCAGGAACTTGAAACTGGCACTAGTAAAAAGACTGAGAATCCAGAGTAAAAGTTTCTCCTGCATATCTATCCCTTTGTGCTTGATGAATGAAAGTCTCTCCACATGCTCAGTTCTGAGAGATAAGTGTGTGTGAAAGCCGTCCTTCATCTAGGTTGTTGGGAACAGAAAGTTCCTTTTCAGTTGCAAAATACACTGCATACATATATATGGTGAGGTACTAGCTCCAGCTCGGTTTTACAATGAAAACTCCAGGAACTTCATACCGGCACTAGGAAACAGACTGAGAATCCACAGTAAAAGATTCTCTTGCAAAAGTTTCCATTTGTGCTAGATGAACGAACGTCTCTCCACATGCTCAGTTCTGAGAGATAAGTTTTTGTGAAAGCCGTCCTTCACATAACTTGCTGGGAACACAAAGTTCCTTTTCAGTTTCAAACTACACTCCATATATATATATGGGTAGGTATGAGCTTCACACTCGGTTTTACTGTGAAAACTGCAGGAACTTCAAACAGGCACTAGGAAACAGACTGAGAAACCAGAGTAATAGTTTATCCTGCAACCAGTTCCCTTTGTGCTAGATGAACGAATGTCTCTCCACAAGCTCAGATCAGAGAGATAAGTGTGTGAGAAACCGTCCTTCACCTAGCTTGTTGGGAACACAAAGTTCCTTTTCAGTTGCAAACTACACTACTTACATATATATGGGGAAGTACAACTCCAACTCGGTTTTACAGTGAAAACTGCAGGAACTTCAAACAGGCACTAGGAAACAGACTGAGAAACCAGAGTAAAAGTTTCTCCTGCAACCCGTTCACTTTGTGATAGATAAACAAACGTCTCACCACATGCTCAGTTCTGAGAGATATGTGTGTGTTAAAGCCGTCCTTCACCTAGCTTTTGGGAACACAAAGTTCCTTTTCAGTGGCAAACTACACTCCATACATATATATGGAGAGGTACTAGCTCCAACTCGGTTTTACAGTGAAAACAGCAGGAAATCCAAACCGGCACCAGGAAACAGACTGAGAAACCTGACTAAAAGTTGCTCCTGCAACCCGTTCCCTTTGTGCTGGATGAAAGAACTTCTCTCCACATGCTGATTTCTGAGAGATAAGTGTGTGTGAAATCTGTCTTTCAACTAGCTTATTGGGAACACTAATTTCCTTTTCAGTTGCAAACTACACTCCATATATTTATATGGGGAGGTACTATATCCAAATCGGTTTTAAAGTGAAACCTGCAGAAATTAAAACCGGCACTAGGAAACAGACTGAGAAACCACAGTAAAAGTTTTTTTTGCAACACTTTCCCTTTGTGCTAGATGAACCAACGTCTCTCCACATGCTCAGTTCTGAGAGATATGTGTGTGTGAAAGCCGCAGTTCAACTTGCTTGTTTGGAACAGAAAGTTCCTCTTCAGTTGCAAACTATACTCCATACATATATATGGGTAAGTACAGGGCTCCAACTCGGTTTTACATTGAAAATTGCAAGAACTTCAAAACGGCACTAGGAAACAGACTGAGAAACCAGAGTAAATTTTCTCCTGCAACCCGTTCCCTTTGTACTAGATGAACGAACGTCTCTCCACATGCTCAGTTCGAGAGATAAGTGTGTGTGAAAGCCGTCGTTCAACTAGCTTGTTGGAACACAAAGTTCCTTTTCAGTTGCAAACTACTCTCCTTATATATATATGGGTAGGTAGTAGCTCCAAATCGGTTTTACAGTGAAAATTGCAGGAACTTATAACCGGCACTAGGAAACAGACTGAGAAACCTGAGAAAAAGTTTCCTACAGCCCGTTCCCTTTGTGCAAGATGAACGAAGTCTCTCCACATGCTCATTCAGAGAGATAATTATGTGTGAAAGCCGTCCTCCACCTAGCTTGCTGGGAACACAAAGTTCCTTTTCAGTTGCGAACTACACTCCATAAATATATATGGTTGGTACTAGCTCCAAATCGGTTTTAAAATAAAACTGCAGGAACTTCATACCGGCACAAGAAACAGACTTGAGAACCACAGTAAAAGTGTCTTCTGCAACCCTTTCCCTTTGTGCTAGATGAACGAAAGTCTTTTCACATGCTCAGTTCTGAGAGATAGGTGTATGTGAAAACCGTCGTTCAACTAGCTTGTTGGGAACAGAAAGTTCATTTCAGTTGCAAAACTACACTCCATACATATATATGGGTAGGTACTAGCTCCAAATCAGTTTTACAGTGAAAACTGCAGGATCATCTAAATGCAATAGGAAAAAGACTGAAGAAACCGAGTGAGTAAAAGTTTCTTGCACCCGTTCCCTTTTTCCAAATGAACGAACGTCTCTCCTCATGCTCAGTTCTGAGAGATAAGTGTGTGTGAAAGCCGTCCTTCAACTAGCTTGTGGGAACACACAATTCCTTTTCAGGTGCAAAGTACACTAAATAAATTCATATATGATGGGGGAGGTACTAGCTCCAACTCGGGTTTACAGTGAAAACTGCAGGAAATTCAAACAGCACCTAGAAACACTGAGAGAAACCAGAGTAATAGTTTTATTGCAACCCGTTCCCTTAGTGCTAGGTGAACGAATGTCTCTCCACACGCTCAGATGTGAGAGTAAGTGTGTGTGAAACCTTCCTTCACCTAGCTTGTTGGGAACACAATGTTCCTTTTCAGTTGCAATCTACACTACTTACATATATATGGGGAAGTACAACTCCAACTCGGTTTTACAGTGAATACTGCAGGAACTTCAAACAGGCACTAGGAAACAGACTGAGAAACCAGAGTAAAAGTTTCTCCTGCAACCCGTTCACTTTGTGCTAGATGAACGAACGTCTCTCCACACCCTCAGTTCTGAGAGATAAGTGTGTGTGAAAGCCGTCCTTCACCTAGCTTTTGGGAACACATTGTTCCTTTTCAGTTGCAAACTACACTCCATACATATATATGGGGAGGTACTAGCTCCAACTCGGTTTTACAGTTAAAACTGCAGGAACATCAAAGAGGCACTAGGAAACAAACTGAGAAACCAAAGTAATAGTTTTTCTGCAAACCGTTCCCTTTGTGATAGATGAATGAACTTCTCTCCACATGCTCAGTTCTGAGAGATAAGTGTGTGTGAAAGCCGTACTTCACCTTGCTTGTTGGCAACACAAAATTCCTTTTCAGTTGCAAACTACATTCCATAAATATATATGGGGAGGTACTAGCTCCAACCCTGTTTTACAGTGAAAACTGCAGGAACTTCAAACAGGCACTAGGAAACATACTGAGAAACCAGAGTAAAAGTTTCTACTGCAACCCGTTCCCTTTGTCTTAGATGAAAGAATGTCTCTCCACATGCTCAGTTCTGAGAGAAAAGTGTGTGTGTATGCCGTCCTTCACCTAGCTTGTTGGGAACACAAAGTTCCTTTTCAGGTGCAAACTACACTCCATACATATATGGGGAGGTACTAGCTCCAACTCGGTTTTACAGAGAAAACTGCAGGAAATTAAATCAGGCACTAGGAAACAGACTGAGAAAACAGAGTAAAATTTTCCCCTGCAACCCCTTCTTTGTGCTAGTTGAACGAACATCTTTCCACACGCTCAGTCCAGGGAGATAAGTGTGTGTGAAAGCCGTACTTCACCTTGCTTGTTGGCAACACAAAATTCCTTTTCAGTTGCAAACTACATTCCATAAATATATATGGGGAGGTACTAGCTCCAACCCTGTTTTACAGTGAAAACTGCAGGAACTTCAAACAGGCACTAGGAAACATACTGAGAAACCAGAGTAAAAGTTTCTACTGCAACCCGTTCCCTTTGTCTTAGATGAAAGAATGTCTCTCCACATGCTCAGTTCTGAGAGAAAGTGTGTGTGTATGCCGTCCTTCACCTAGCTTGTTGGGAACACAAAGTTCCTTTTCAGGTTCAAACTACACTCCATACATATATATGGGGAGGTACTAGCTCCAACTCGGTTTTACAGAGAAAACTGCAGGAAATTAAATCAGGCACTAGGAAACATACTGAGAAACCAGAGTAAAAGTTTCTACTGCAACCCGTTCCCTTTGTCTTAGATGAAAGAATGTCTCTCCACATGCTCAGTTCTGAGAGAAAAGTGTGTGTGTATGCCGTCCTTCACCTAGCTTGTTGGCAACACAAAATTCCTTTTCAGTTGCAAACTACATTCCATAAATATATATGGGGAGGTACTAGCTCCAACCCTGTTTTACAGTGAAAACTGCAGGAACTTCAAACAGGCACTAGGAAACATACTGAGAAACCAGAGTAAAAGTTTCTACTGCAACCCGTTCCCTTTGTCTTAGATGAAAGAATGTCTCTCCACATGCTCAGTTCTGAGAGAAAAGTGTGTGTGTATGCCGTCCTTCACCTAGCTTGTTGGGAACACAAAGTTCCTTTTCAGGTGCAAACTACACTCCATACATATATATGGGGAGGTACTAGCTCCAACTCGGTTTTACAGAGAAAACTGCAGGAAATTAAATCAGGCACTAGGAAACAGACTGAGAAAACAGAGTAAAATTTTCCCCTGCAACCCCTTCTTTGTGCTAGTTGAACGAACATCTTTCCACACGCTCAGTCCAGGGAGATAAGTGTGTGTGAAAGCCGTACTTCACCTTGCTTGTTGGCAACACAAAATTCCTTTTCAGTTGCAAACTACATTCCATAAATATATATGGGGAGGTACTAGCTCCAACCCTGTTTTACAGTGAAAACTGCAGGAACTTCAAACAGGCACTAGGAAACATACTGAGAAACCAGAGTAAAAGTTTCTACTGCAACCCGTTCCCTTTGTCTTAGATGAAAGAATGTCTCTCCACATGCTCAGTTCTGAGAGAAAAGTGTGTGTGTATGCCGTCCTTCACCTAGCTTGTTGGGAACACAAAGTTCCTTTTCAGGTTCAAACTACACTCCATACATATATATGGGGAGGTACTAGCTCCAACTCGGTTTTACAGAGAAAACTGCAGGAAATTAAATCAGGCACTAGGAAACAGACTGAGAAAACAGAGTAAAATTTTCCCCTGCAACCGCTTCTTTGTGCTAGTTGAACGATCATCTTTCCACACGCTCAGTCCAGGGAGATAAGTGTGTGTGAAAGCCGTACTTCACCTTGCTTGTTGGCAACACAAAGTTCCTTTCAGTTGCAAACTACACTCCATACATATATATGAGGAGGTACTAGTTCCAACTCGTTTTTACAGTGAAAACAGCAGGAAATTCATACCGGAACTAGGAAACAGACTGAGAAAACACAGTAATAGTTTATCCTGAAAACCGTTACCTTTGTGCTAGATGAACGAACGTTTCTCCACATGCTCAGTCATGAGAGATAAGTGTGTATGAAAGCCGTCCTTCACCTAGCTTGTTGGGAACACAAAATTCCTTTTCAGTTGCAAACTACACTCCATATATATATATATAAGTAGGTACTAGTTCCAACTCGGTTTTACCGTGAAAAATGCAGGAAATTCCAACCGGCACTAGGAAAAAGTGTGAGAAACCAGAGTAAAAGTTTCTCCTGCAAACCGTTACTTTGTGCTGGATGAAAGAACGTCTCTCCACATGCTCATTTCTGAGAGATAACTGTGTGTGAAACCGCCCTTCAACTAGCTTGTTTGGAACAAAAAGTTCCTTTTCAGTTGCAAACAACACTCCATACATGTATATGGGAAGGTACTAGCTCCAACTCGGTTTTAAAGTGAAAACTGCAGGAACTTCAAACCGGCACTAGGAAACAGACTGAGAAACCAGAGTAAAAGTTTCTAGTGCAACCCGTTCACTTTGTGCTAGATGAAAGAATGTCTCTCCACATGCTCAGTTCTGAGAGATAATTGTGTGTGAAAGCCGAACTTCACCTAGCTTGTTGGGAACACAAAGTTCCTTTTCAGTTGCAAACTACACTCCATACATAAATATGTGTAGGTACTTGCTCCAATTGGGTTTTCAAGTGAAAATTGCAGGAACTTCAAACTGGCACTAGGAAACAGACTGAGAAACCAGAGTAAAAGTTTCTCCTGCAACCCGTTCCCTTTTGTGCAAGATGAATGTACGTCTCTCCACATGCACAGTTCTGAGAGATAAGTGTGTGTGAAAGCCGTCGTTCAACTAGCTTCTTGGGAAAACAAAGTTACTTTTCAGTTGCAAAATACACTCCATACATATATATGGGGAGGTATTAGTTCCAACTATATTTTACAGTGAAAACAGCAGGAAATTCAAACCGGTACTAGGAAACAGAATGTGAAACCAGAGAAAAAGTTTCTCCTGCAACCCGTTCACTTTGTGCTAGATGAATGAACGTCTCTCCACATGCTCATTTCTGAGAGATAATTTTGTGTGAAACCGTCCTTCACCTAGCTTGTTGGGAACACAAAGTTCCTTTTCATTTGAAAACAACACTCCATAAAATTATATGGGGAGTTACTAGCTCCAATTCTGTTTTAAAGTGAAAACTTCAGGAACTTCAAACCGGCACTAGGAAACAGACTGAGAAACCACAGTAAGAGATTCTTCTGCAAACCTACCGCTTTGTGCTTGATGAACGAACGTCTCTACACATGCTCACTTCTGAGAAATATGTGTGTTTGAAAGCCGTCGTTCAACTAGCTTTTTTGGGAACACAATGTTCCTTTTCAGTTGAAAACTACACTCCATACTTATATATGGGTAGGTACAGGCTCCACACTCGGTTTTACTTTGAAAACTGCAGGAACTTCACACCGGCACAAGCATACAGAAACAGATACCAGAGTAAAAGTTTCCCCTGCAACCCATTCCCTTTGTGCTAGATGAACGAAAGTTTCTCCACATGTTGAGTTTTTAGAGATATGTGTGTGTGAAACCGTACTTCACATATCTTGTTGGGAACACAAAGTTCCTTTTCAGTTGCTATCTACACTGCATACATATATATGGGTAGGTACAAGCTCCAACGCGATTTTACAGAGAAAACGGCAGGAACTTCCAACAAGCACTAGTAAAAAGACTGAGAATCCAGAGTAAAATTTCTCCTGCAACCCGTTGCATTTGTGCTAGATGAACGAACATCTCTCCACATGCTCAGATCTGAGAGATATGTGTGTGTGAAAGCCGTCCTTCACCTAGCTTGTTGGGAACACAAAGTTCCTTTTCAGATGCAAACTACACTGCATACATATATATGGGGCGGTACTAGCTCCAACTCGTTTTTACAGTGAAAACTCGAGGAACTGCCTACCGACACTAGGAAACAGACTGAGAAACCAGAGTAAAAGTTTCTCCTACAAACCGTTCCCTTTGTGCTAGATGAAAGAACGTCTTTCCACATGTTTAGTTCTGAGATATAAGTGTGTGTGAAAGAAGCCCTACATCCTACCATGTTGGGAAAACAAAGCTCCTTTTCAGTTGTTAACTACACTCCATAAATATATATGGGGAGGTCCTAGATCCAACTCTGTTTACAGTGAAAACTGCAAGAACATCAACCCGGCACTAGGAAACAGACTGAGAAACCAGAGAAAAAGATTCTCCTGCAACGCGTTCCCTTTCTGCTAGATGAACGAAAGTCTCTCCACGTGCTCATTTCTGAGAGAAAAGTGTGTGTGAAAGCCGTTCTTCACCTAGCTTGTTGGGAACAAAAAGTTCCTTTTAAGTTGCCAAATACAATCCATACATATATATGGGGAGGTACTAGGTCCAAATCGGTTTTACAGTGAAAACTGCAGGAACTTCAAACCGGCACCTGGAAACAGACTGAAATACCAGAGTAAAAGTTTCTACTGCAACCATTTTCCTTTGTGCTAGATGAACGAACGTCTCTCCACATGCCCATTTCTAAGAGATAATTGTGTGTGAAAGACGTCCTTCTCATAGGTTGTTGGGAACACAAAGTTACTTTCCAGTTGCCAACTACACTCCATACATATATATGGGTAGGTACTAGCTCCAACTCGGTTTTACAGTGGAAACAGCAGGAACTTGAAACTGGCACTAGTAAAAAGACTGAGAATCCAGAGTAAAAGTTTCTCCTGCATATCTATCCCTTTGTGCTTGATGAATGAAAGTCTCTCCACATGCTCAGTTCTGAGAGATAAGTGTGTGTGAAAGCCGTCCTTCATCTAGGTTGTTGGGAACAGAAAGTTCCTTTTCAGTTGCAAAATACACTGCATACATATATATGGTGAGGTACTAGCTCCAGCTCGGTTTTACAATGAAAACTCCAGGAACTTTATACCGGCACTAGGAAACAGACTGAGAATCCACAGTAAAGATTTCTTGCAAAACTTTCCATTTGTGCTAGATGAACGAACGTCTCCACATGCTCAGTTCTGAGAGATAAGTTTTGTGAAAGCCGTCCTTCACATAACTTGCTGGGAACACAAAGTTCCTTTTCAGTTTCAAACTACACTCCATATATATATATGGGTAGGTATGAGCTTCACACTCGGTTTTACTGTGAAAACTGCAGGAACTTCAAACCGACGCTAGGAAACAAACTTAGAGACCAGAGTAAAAGTTTCTCCTGCAAACCGTTCCCTTTGTGCTATATAAATGAACGTCTCTCCACATTCTCAGTTCTGAGAGATAAGTGTGTGTGAAAGCCATCCTTCACCTAGCTTGTTGGGAACACAAAATTACTTTTCAGTTGTAAACTACACTCCTTAAATATATATGGGGAGGTAGTAGCTCCAAATCGGATTTACAGTGAAAACTGCAGGATCTTCAAACAGGCACTAGGAAACAGACTGAGAAACCAGAGTAATAGTTTATCCTGCAACCAGTTCCCTTTGTGCTAGATGAACGAATGTCTCTCCACAAGCTCAGATCAGAGAGATAAGTGTGTGAGAAACCGTCCTTCACCTAGCTTGTTGGGAACACAAAGTTCCTTTTCAGTTGCAAACTACACTACTTACATATATATGGGGAAGTACAACTCCAACTCGGTTTTACAGTGAAAACTGCAGGAACTTCAAACAGGCACTAGGAAACAGACTGAGAAACCAGAGTAAAAGTTTCTCCTGCAACCCGTTCACTTTGTGATAGATAAACAAACGTCTCACCACATGCTCAGTTCTGAGAGATATGTGTGTGTTAAAGCCGTCCTTCACCTAGCTTTTGGGAACACAAAGTTCCTTTTCAGTGGCAAAATACACTCCATACATATATATGGAGAGGTACTAGCTCCAACTCGGTTTTACAGTGAAAACAGCAGGAAATCCAAACCGGCACCAGGAAACAGACTGAGAAACCTGACTAAAAGTTGCTCCTGCAACCCGTTCCCTTTGTGCTGGATGAAAGAACTTCTCTCCACATGCTGATTTCTGAGAGATAAGTGTGTGTGAAATCTGTCTTTCAACTAGCTTATTGGGAACACTAATTTCCTTTTCAGTTGCAAACTACACTCCATATATTTATATGGGGAAGTACTATATCCAAATCGGTTTTAAAGTGAAACCTGCAGAAATTAAAACCGGCACTAGGAAACAGACTGAGAAACCACAGTAAAAGTTTTTTTTGCAACACTTTCCCTTTGTGCTAGATGAACCAACGTCTCTCCACATGCTCAGTTCTGAGAGATATGTGTGTGTGAAAGCCGCAGTTCAACTTGCTTGTTTGGAACAGAAAGTACCTCTTCAGTTGCAAACTATACTCCATACATATATATGGGTAAGTACAGGGCTCCAACTCGGTTTTACATTGAAAATTGCAGGAACTTCAAAACGGCACTAGGAAACAGACTGAGAAACCAGAGTAAATTTTCTCCTGCAACCCGTTCCCTTTGTACTAGATGAACGAACGTCTCTCCACATGCTCAGTTCTGAGAGATAAGTGTGTGTGAAAGCCGTCGTTCAACTAGCTTGTTGGAACACAAAGTTCCTTTTCAGTTGCAAACTACTCTCCTTATATATATATGGGTAGGTAGTAGCTCCAAATCGGTTTTACAGTGAAAATTGCAGGAACTTATAACCGGCACTAGGAAACAGACTGAGAAACCTGAGTAAAAGTTTCTCCTACAGCCCGTTCCCTTTGTGCAAGATGAACGAAAGTCTCTCCACACGCTCAGTTCAGAGAGATAATTATGTGTGAAAGCCGTCCTCCACCTAGCTTGCTGGGAACACAAAGTTCCTTTTCAGTTGCGAACTACACTCCATAAATATATATGGTTGGTACTAGCTCCAAATCGGTTTTAAAATAAAACTGCGGGAACTTCATACCGGCACAAGAAACAGACTTAGAAACCACAGTAAAAGTGTCTTCTGCAACCCTTTCCCTTTGTGCTAGATGAACGAAAGTCTTTTCACATGCTCAGTTCTGAGAGATATGTGTATGTGAAAAACGTCGTTCAACTAGCTTGTTGGGAACAGAAAGTTCCTTTCAGTTGCAAACTACACTCCATACATATATATGGGTAGGTACTAGCTCCAAATCAGTTTTACAGTGAAAACTGCAGGATCATCTAAATGCAATAGGAAAAAGACTGAGAAACCAGAGTAAAAGTTTCTCCTGCACCCGTTCCCTTTTTCCAAATGAACGAACGTCTCTCCTCATGCTCAGTTCTGAGAGATAAGTGTGTGTGAAAGCCGTCCTTCAACTAGCTTGTTGGGAACACACAATTCCTTTTCAGGTGCAAAGTACACTAAATACATATATATGGGGAGGTACTAGCTCCAACTCGGGTTTACAGTGAAAACTGCAGGAAATTCAAACAGCACCTAGAAACAGACTGAGAAACCAGAGTAATAGTTTATATTGCAACCCGTTCCCTTAGTGCTAGGTGAACGAATGTCTCTCAACACGCTCAGATGTGAGAGATAAGTGTGTGTGAAACCTTCCTTCACCTAGCTTGTTGGGAACACAATGTTCCTTTTCAGTTGCAATCTACACTACTTACATATATATGGGGAAGTACAACTCCAACTCGGTTTTACAGTGAATACTGCAGGAACTTCAAACAGGCACTAGGAAACAGACTGAGAAACCAGAGTAAAAGTTTCTCCTGCAACCCGTTCACTTTGTGCTAGATGAACGAACGTCTCTCCACACCCTCAGTTCTGAGAGAAAAGTGTGTGTGAAATCCGACATTCACCTAGCTTTTGGGAACACATTGTTCCTTTTCAGTTGCAAACTACACTCCATACATATATATGGGGAGGTACTAGCTCCAACTCGGTTTTACAGTTAAAACTGCAGGAACATCAAAGAGGCACTAGGAAACAAACTGAGAAACCAAAGTAATAGTTTTTCTTCAACCCGTTCCCTTTGTAATAGATGAATGAACTTCTCTCCACATGCTCAGTTCTGAGAGAAAATTGTGTGTGTATGCCGTCCTTCACCTAGCTTGTTGGGAACACAAAGTTCCTTTTCAGGTGCAAACTACACTCCATACATATATATGGGGAGGTACTAGCTCCAACTCGGTTTTACAGAGAAAACTGCAGGAAATTAAATCAGGCACTAGGAAACAGACTGAGAAAACAGAGTAAAATTTTCCCCTGCAACCCCTTCTTTGTGCTAGTTGAACGAACATCTTTCCACACGCTCAGTCCAGGGAGATAAGTGTGTGTGAAAGCCGTCCTTCACTTAGCTTGTTGGGAACACAAAGTTCCTTTCAGTTGCAGACTACACTCCATACATATATATGAGGAGGTACTAGTTCCAACTCGTTTTTACAGTGAAAACAGCAGGAAATTCATACCGGAACTAGGAAACAGACTGAGAAAACACAGTAATAGTTTATCCTGAAAACCGTTACCTTTGTGCTAGATGAACGAACGTTTCTCCACATGCTCAGTCATGAGTGATAAGTGTGTATGAAAGCCGTCCTTCACCTAGCTTGTTGGGAACACATAATTCCTTTTCAGTTGCAAACTACACTCCATATATATATATATAAGTAGGTACTAGTTCCAACTCGGTTTTACAGTGAAAAATGCAGGAAATTCCAACCGGCACTAGGAAAAAGTGTGAGAAACCAGAGTAAAAGTTTCTCCTGCAAACCGTTACTTTGTGCTGGATGAAAGAACGTCTCTCCACATGCTCATTTCTGAGAGATAACTGTGTGTGAAACCGCCCTTCAACTAGCTTGTTTGGAACACAAAGTTCCTTTTCAGTTGCAAACAACACTCCATACATGTATATGGGAAGGTACTAGCTCCAACTCGGTTTTAAAGTGAAAACTGCAGGAACTTCAAACCGGCACTAGGAAACAGACTGAGAAACCAGAGTAAAAGTTTCTAGTGCAACCCGTTCACTTTGTGCTAGATGAAAGAATGTCTCTCCACATGCTCAGTTCTGAGAGATAATTGTGTGTGAAAGCCGAACTTCACCTAGCTTGTTGGGAACACAAAGTTCCTTTTCAGTTGCAAACTACACTCCATACATAAATATGTGTAGGTACTTGCTCCAATTGGTTTTTCAAGTGAAAATTGCAGGAACTTCAAACTGGCACTAGGAAACAGACTGAGAAACCAGAGTAAAAGTTTCTCCTGCAACCCGTTCCCTTTTGTGCAAGATGAATGTACGTCTCTCCACATGCACAGTTCTGAGAGATAAGTGTGTGTGAAAGCCGTCGTTCAACTAGCTTCTTGGGAAAACAAAGTTACTTTTCAGTTGCAAAATACACTCCATACATATATATGGGGAGGTACTAGTTCCAACTATATTTTACAGTGAAAACAGCAGGAAATTCAAACCGGTACTAGGAAACAGACTGTGAAACCATAGAAAAAGTTTCTCCTGCAACCCGTTCACTTTGTGCTAGATGAATGAACTTCTCTCCACATGCTCATTTCTGAGAGATAATTTTGTGTGAAACCGTCCTTCACCTAGCTTGTTGGGAACACAAAGTTCCTTTTCATTTGAAAACAACACTCCATAAAATTATATGGGGAGTTACTAGCTCCAACTCTGTTTTAAAGTGAAAACTTCAGGAACTTCAAACCGGCACTAGGAAACAGACTGAGAAACCACAGTAAGAGTTTCTTCTGCAAACCTACCGCTTTGTGCTTGATGAACGAACGTCTCTACCCATGCTCACTTCTGAGAAATATGTGTGTTTGAAAGCCGTCGTTCAACTAGCTTTTTTGGGAACACAATGTTCCTTTTCAGTTGAAAACTACACTCCATACTTATATATGGATAGGTACTAGCTCCAAAACGGTTTTACAATGAAAACTGCTGGAATATCTAAACGGCAATACGAAACAGACTGAGAAACAAGGGTAAAAGTTTCTGCTGCAACCCGTTCCTTTTGTGCTAGATGAACGACAGTCTCTCCACATGCTCAGTTCTAAGAGATAAGTGTGTGTTAAAGCCGTCCTTAACCTAGATTGTTGGGAACACAAAGTTGCTATTCAGTTGCAAACTACATTCCATACATATATATATGGGGTGGAACCAGCTCCAACTCTGTTTTACAGAGAAAACTGCAGGAATTTCAAACCAGAACTAGGAAACAGACTGAGAAACCAGAGTAAAAGTTTCTTCTGCAACCCGTTCCATTTGTGCTAGTTGAACGAACTTCTCGCAACACGCTCAGTTCAGAGAGATAATTTTGTGTGAAAGCCGTCCTTAACCTAGCTTGTTGGGAACACAAAGTTCCTTTCCATTTGCAAACTACACTCCATACATAAATAAGGGGAGGTACTATCTCAAACTCGGTTTTACAGTGAAAACAGCAGGAAATCCAAACCGGCACTAGGAAACAGACTGAGAAACCAGAGTAAAAGTTTCCCCTGCAACCCGTTCCCTTTGGGCTAGATGAACGAACGTCTCTCCACAAGCTAATTTCTGAGAGATAAGTGTGTGTGAAAACTGTATTACACCTAGCTTGTTGGGAACACTAAGTTCCTTTTCAGTTGTAAACTACACTCCATATATTTATATGGGGAGGTACTAGCTTCAACTCGTTTTTAAAGTGAAAATTGCAGAACTTCAAACCGGCACTAGGAAACAGACTGAGAAACCACAGTAAAAGTTTCTTCTGCAACCCTTTCCCTTTGTGCTATATGAACGAAAGTCTTTCCACATGCTCAGTTCTGAGAGAGATGTGTATGTGAAAGACGTCGTTCAACTAGCTTGTTGGGAACACAAAGTTCCTTTCAGTTGCAAACTACACTCCATACATATATATGGGTATGTACAAGCTCCAAATCGGTATTACAGTGAAAACTGCAGGAACATCTAAACGGCAATAGGAAACAGACTGAGAAACCACAGTAAATGTTTCACCTGCAACCCGTTCCCTTTTTCCAAATGAAAGAACGTCTCTCCTCATGCTCAGTTCGGAGAGATAAGTGTGTGTGAAAGCCGTCCTTCACCTAGCTTGTTGGGAACACATAATTCCTTTTCAGGTGCAAACTACACTGCATAAATATATTTGGGCAAGTACTAGCTACAACTCTGTTTTACATTGAAAACTGCAGGAACTTCAAACAGCACCTAGGAAACAGACGGAGAAACCAGAGTAATAGTTTATCCTGCAACCCGTTCCCTTTGTGCTAGATGAACGAATGTCTCTCCACATGCTCAGATCAGAGAGATAAGTGTGTGAGAATCCGTCCTTCACCTAGCTTGTTGGGAACACAAATTTCGTTTTCAGTTGCAAACTACACTCCATACATGTATATGGGGAACTACAACTCCAACTCGGTTTTACAGTGAAAACAGCAGGAAATCCAAACCGGCACCAGGAAACAGACTGAGAAACCATAGTAAAAGTTTTTTTTTGCAACACTTTCCCTTTGTGCTAGATGAACGAACGTCTCTCCACATGCTCATTTCTGAGAGATAAGTGTGTGTGAAAACTGTATTACACCTAGCTTGTTGGGAACACTAAGTTCCTTTTCAGTTGTAAACTACACTCCATATATTTATATGGGGAGGTACTAGCTCCAACTCGTTTTTAAAGTGAAAATTGCAGAACTTCAAACCGGCACTAGGAAACAGACTGAGAAACCAGAGTAAAAGTTTCTTCTGCAACCCGTTCCCTTTGTGCTAGATGAACGAATGTCTCTCCACACGCTCAGATCAGAGAGATATGTGTGTGAGAATCCGTCCTTCACCTAGCTTGTTGGGAACACAAATTTCCTTTTCAGTTGCAAACTACACTACTTATATATATATGGGGAAGTACAACTCCAACTCGGTTTTACAGTGAAAACAGCAGGAAATCCAAACCGGCACCAGGAAACAGACTGAGAAACCACAGTAAAAGTTTTTTTTGCAACACTTTCCCTTTGTGCTAGATGAACGAACGTCTCTCCACATGCTCAGTTCTGAGAGATATGTGTGTGTGAAAGCCGCAGTTGAATTTGCTTGTTTGGAACACAAAGGTCCTTTTCATTTGCAAACTAAATTCCATACATATATATGGGTAGGTACTAACTCCAACACGGTGTTACAGTGAAAACTGCAGGAACTTCATACCGGCACTAGGAAACAGACTGAGAAACCAGAGAAAAAGTTTCTCCTGCAACCCGTTCCCTTTGTGCTAGAGGAACGAACGTCTCTCCACACGCTCATTTCAGAGAGAAAACTGTGTGTGAAAGCCGTCCTTCACCTAGCTTGTTGGGAACATAAATTTCCTCTTCACTTGCTAACTACACACCATACATATATATGGGTAAGTACTAGCTCCAAATCGGTTTTACAGTGAAAATTGCAGGAACTTAAAACCGGGCTAGGAAACAGACTGAGAAATCAGAGTAAAAGTTTCTCCTGTAACCCGTTCCCTTTGTGCTAGATGAACGAACGTCTCTCCGCATGCTCAGTTCTGAGAGATAAGTGTGTGTGAAAGCCGTAGTTCAACTAGCTTGTTGGGAACACAAAGTTCCTTTTCAGTTGCTAACTACTTTCCTTATATATATATGGGTAGGTAGTAGCTCCAAATCGGTTTTACAGTGAAAACTGCAGGAACTTCTAACCGGCACTAGGAAAAAGACTGAGAAACCCGAGTAAAAGCTTCTCCTGCAACCCGTTCACTTTGTGCTAGATGAACGAAAGTCTCTCCAAATGCTCAGTTCTGAGAGATAAGTGTGTGTGAAAGCCGTCCTTCACCTATCTTGTTGGGAACACAAAATTCCTTTTCAGTTGCAAACTACACTCCATACATATATATGGGGAGGTACTAGCTCCAACTCGGTTTTACAGTGAAAACTGCAGGAACATCTAAATTCAATAGGAAACAGACTGAGAAACCAGAGTAAAAGTTTCTCCTGAAACCCGTTCCGTTTTTCCAAATGAACGAACGTCTCTCTTCATTCTCAGTTCTGAGAGATAAGTGTATGTGAAAGCCGTCCTTCACCTAGCTTGTTTGGAACACATAATTCCTTTTCAGGTGCCAACTACACTAAATAAATATATATGGGGTTGTACTAGCTCCAACTCGGGTTTACAGTGAAAACTTCAGGAACTTCTAACAGCACCTAGGAAACAGACTGAGAAACCAGAGTAATAGTTTATACTGCAACCCGTTCCCATTGTGCTAGATGAATGAATGTCTCTCCACACGCTCAGATCAGAGAGATAAGTGTGTGAGAAACCGTCCTTCAACTAGCTTGTTGGGAACACAAAGTTCCTTTTCAGTTGCCATCTACACTACTTACATATATATGGGGAAGTACAACTCCAACTCGGTTTTACAGTGAAAACTGCAGGAACTTCAAACAGGCACTAGGGAACAGACTGGGATACCAGAGTAAAAGATTCCCCTGCAACCCGTTCCCTTTGTGCTAGATGAAAGAACGTCTCTCCACATGCTCAGTTCTGAGAGATAAGTGTGTGTGAAAGCCGTCTTTCAACTAGCTTGTTGGGAACACCAAGTTCTTTTTCAGTTGCAAACTACTCTCCATATATATATATGGGTAGGTAATAGCTCCAAATTTGTTCTACAGTGAAAACTGCAGGAACTTCATACCGGCACAAGAAAAGGACTTAGAAACCACATTAAAAGTTTCTTCTGCAACCCTTTCCCTTTGTGCTAGATGAACGAAAGTCTTTCCACATGCTCAGTTCTGAGAGATATGTGTATGTTTAAGACGTCGTTCAACTAGCTTGTTGGGAAAACAAAGTTCCTTTCAGTTGCAAACTACACTCCATACATATATATGGGCAGGTTCAAGCTCCAAATCTGTTTTACAGTGAAACTGCAGGAACATCTAAATGGCAATAGGATACAGACTGAGAAACCACAGTAAAATTTCTCCTGCAACCCGTTCCCTTTTTCCAAATGAACGAACGTCTCTCCTCATGCTCATTTCTGAGAGATAAGTGTGTGTGAAAGCCGTCATTCACCTAGCTTGTTGGGAACACATAATTCCTTTTCAGGTGCCAACTACACTAAATAAATATATATGGGGTTGTACTAGCTCCAACTCGGGTTTACAGTGAAAACTGCAGGAACTTCAAACAGTACCTAGGAAACAGACTGAGAAATCAGAATAATAGTTTATCCTGCAAACCGTTTCCTTTGTGCTACATGAACGAATGTCTCTCCACACGCTCAGATCAGAGAGATAATTGTGTGAGAAACCGTCCTTCACCTAGCTTTTGGGAACACAATTATCCTTTTCAGTTTCAAACTACACTCCATACATATATATGGAGAGATACAAGCTCCAACTCGGTTTTACAGTGAAAACTGCAGGAACATCAAACAGCACCTAGGAAACAGACTGAGAAACCTGAGTAAAAGTTTCTCCTGCAACCCGTTCCATTTTTGCTAGATGAACGAAAGTCTCACCACATGCTCAGTTCTGAGAGATAAGTGTGTGTGAAAGCCGTCCTTCACCTAGATTGTTGGAAACACAAAGTTCCTTTTCAGTTGCTAACTACACTCCATACATATAAATGGTTGGTACTAGCTCCAACTCGGTTTTAAAATTAAAAGTGCAGGATATTCATACCTGCATAAGAAACAGACTTAGAAACCACAGTAAAACTTTCTTCTGCAACCCTTTCCCTTTGTGCTAGATGAACGAAAGTCTTTCCACATGCTCAGTTCTGAGAGATATGGGTATGTGTAAAACGTCGTTCAACTAGCTTGTTGGGAACACAAATTTCCTTTCAGTTGCAAACTACACTCCATACATATATATGGGTAGGTACTAGCTCCAAATCGGTTTTACAGTGAAAACTGCAGGAACATCTCAACGACACTAGGAAACAGACTGAGAAACCAGAGTAAAAGTTTCCCCTGCAACCCCTTCATTTGTGCTAGTTGAATGAACGTCTCTCCTCACGCTCAGTTCAGAGAGATAATTGTGTGTGAAAGCCGACCTTCACCTAGCTTGTTGGGAACACAAAGTTCCTTTTCAGTTGCAAACTACACTCCTTTCATATACATGAGGAGGTACTAGTTCCAACTCGGTTTTACAGTGAAAACAGCAGGAAATTCATACCGGAACTAGGAAACAGACTGAGAAAACACAGTAATAGTTTATCCTGAAAACCGTTACATTTGTGCTAGATGAACGAACGTCTCTCCACATGCTCAGTTCTGAGAGATAAGTGTGTATGAAAGCCGTCCTTAACCTAGCTTGTTGGGAACACAAAATTCCTTTTCAGTTGCAAACTACACTCCATACATATATATCAGTAGGTACTAGTACCAACTCGGTTTTACAGTGAAAACTGCAGGAAATTCAAACCGGCACAAGGAAAAAAGTGAGAAACCAGAGTAAAAGTTTCTCCTGCAAACCGTTCCTTTTTTGCTGGATGAAAGAACGTCTCTCCACATGCTCATTTCTGAGAGATAATTGTGTGTGAAACCGTCCTTCACCTAGCTTGTTGGGAACACAATGTTCCATTTCAGTTGCAAACTACACTCCATACATGTATATGGGGAGGTACTAGCTCCAACTCTGTTTTAAAGTGAAAACTGCAGGAACTTCAAACCGGCACTAGGAAACATACTGAGAAACCAGAGTAAAAGATTCTCCTGCAACCAGTTCCATTTGTGCTAGATGAAAGAAAGTCCCTCCACATGCTCATTTCTGAGAGAAAAGTGTGTGTGAAAGTCGTCCTTCACCTAGCTTGATGGGAAAAATGTTCTTTTTCATTTGCAAACAACACTCCATATACATATATGGGGAGGTACAAGTTCCAAATATTATTTACAGTGAAAACTGCAGGAACTTCACACCGGCACTAGGTAACAGAATGAGAAACCAGAGTAAAAGTTTCTCCTGCAACCCTTTCTCTTTGTGTTGGATGAAAGAACGTCTATCCACATGCTCATTTCTGAGAGATAATTGTGTGTGAATCCGTCCTTAACCTAGCTTGTTGGGAACACATACTTCCTTTACAGATGCACACTACACTCCATACATATATATGGGGAGGTACTAGCTCCAACTCGATTTTACAGTGAAAACTGCAGGAACTTCATACAGGCACTAAGAAACAGACTGAGAAACCAGAGTAAAAGATTGTCCTGCCACCGGTACCCTTGGTGCTATTTGAACGAACATTTCTCTAGACGCTCAGTTCAGAGAGATAAATGTGTGTGAAAGCAGTCCTTCACCTAGCTTATTTTGAAAACAAAGTTCCTTTTCAGTTGCATATTACACTCCATACATATATATGGGGAGGTACTAGCTCCAACTCGGTTTTACAGTGAAAACTGCAAGAACTTCAAACCGGGACTAGGAAACAGACTGAGAACCAGAGTATAAGTTTCTACGGCAACCCGTTCCATGTGTGCTAGATGAAAGAAAGTCTCTCCACATGCTCATTTTTGAGAGAAAAGTGTGTGTGAAAGCCGTCCTTCACCTAGCTTGATGGGAAAAATGTACCATTTCATTTGCAAACAACACTCCATACATATATATGGGGAGGTACTATCTCCAACTCGATTTTACAGTGAAAACTGCAGGAAATTCAAACACGCACTAGGAAACAGACTGAGAAACCAGAGTAAAAGATTGTCCTGCAAACCGTTCCTTTTGTGCTAGATGAACGAAGTTCTCTCCACATGCTCAGTTCTGAGAGATAAGTGTGTGTGAATGCCGTCCTTCACCTAGGTTGTTGGGAACACAAAATTCCTTATCAGTTGCAAAGTACACTCCATACATTTATATGGGTAGGTACTAGCTCCAACTCTGTTTTACAGTGAAAATTGCAGGAACTTCAAACATGCACTAGGAAACAGACTGAGAACCCAGATTATAAGTTTCCCCTGCAACCCGTTCCATTTATGCTAAATGAACGAACGTCTCTCCACATGCTCTGGTCTGAGAGATAAGTGTGTGTGAAAGCCGTCCTTCACCTATCTTGTTGGGAACACAAAGTTCCTTTTCAGTTACAAACTACACTCCATACATATATATGGACATGTACGAGCTCCAACTCGCTTTAACAGTGAAAACAGAAGGAACTCAATACCGGCACTAGGAAATAGACTGAGAAACCAGAGTAAAAATTTCTCCTGCTACCCATTCCCTTTGTGCAAGATGAAAGAATGTCTCTCCACATTCTCATTTCAGAGAGTTATGTGTGTGTGAAAGCAGTATTTCACCTAGGTTGTTGGGAAAACTAAGTTCCTTTTTAGTTGCAAACTACACTCCATACCTCTATATGGGGAGGTACTAGCTCCAACTCGTTTTTAAAGTGAAAATTGCAGAACTTCAAACCGGCACTAGGAAACAGACTGAGAAACCAGAGTAAAAGTTTCTTCTGCAAACCTTTCCCTTTGTGCTATATGAACAAAAGTCTTTCCACATGCTCAGATCTGAGAGAGATGTGTATGTGAAAGACGTCGTTCAACTAGCTTGTTGGGAACACAAAGTTCCTTTCAGTTGCAAACTGCACTCCATACATATATATGGGTATGTACAAGCTCCAAATCGGTTTTAAAGTGAAAACTGCAGGAACATCTAAACGGCAATAGGAAACAGACTGAGAAACCACAGTAAATGTTTCACGTGCAACCCGTTAATTTTTCCAAATGAACGAACGTCTCTCCTCATGCTCAGTTCGGAGAGATAAGTGTGTGTGAAAGCCGTCCTTCACCTAGCTTGTTGGGAACACAAAGTTCCTTTTCAGGTGCAAACTACACTGCATACATGTATATGGGCAAGTACTAGCTCCTACTCTGTTTTACATTGAAAACTGCAGGAACTTCAAACAGCACCTAGGAAACAGACGGAGAAACCAGAGTAATAGTTTATCCTGCAACCCGTTCCCTTTGTGCTAGATGAACGAATGTCTCTCCACACGCTCAGATCAGAGAGATAAGTGTGTGAGAATCCGTCCTTCACCTAGCTTGTTGGGAACACAAATTTCCTTTTCAGTTGCAAACTACACTACTTACATATATATGGGGAAGTACAACTCCAACTCGGTTTTACAGTGAAAACAGCAGGAAATCCAAACCGGAACCAGGTAACAGACTGAGAAACCACAGTAAAAGTTTTTTTTGCAACACTTTCCCTTTGTGCTAGATGAACGAACGTCTCTCCACATGCTCAGTTCTGAGAGATATGTGTGTGTGAAAGCCGCAGTTGAACTTCCTTGTTTGGAACACAAAGGTCCTTTTCATTTGCAAACTAAATTCCATACATATATATGGGTAGGTACTAACTCCAACAGGGTTTTACAGTGAAAACTGCAGGAACTTCATACCGGCACTAGGAAACAGACAGAGAAACCAGAGAAAAAGTTTCTCCTGCAACCCGTTCCCTTTGTGCTAGATGAACGAACGTCTCTCCACACGCTCATTTCAGAGAGAAAACTGTGTGTGAAAGCCGTCCTTCACCTAGCTTGTTGGGAACACAAAGTTCCTCTTCACTTGCTAACTACACACCATACATATATATGGGTAAGTACTAGCTCCAAATCGGTTTTACAGTGAAAATTGCAGGAACTTAAAACCGGGCTAGGAAACAGACTGAGAAACCAGAGTAAAAGTTTCTTCTGCAACCCGTTCCATTTGTGCTAGATGAACGAACGTCTCTCCGCATGCTCAGTTCTGAGAGATAAGTGTGTGTGAAAGCCGTAGTTCAACTAGCTTGTTGGGAACACAAAGTTCCTTTCAGTTGCAAACTACACTCCATACATATATATGGGCAGGTTCAAGCTCCAACTCGGTTTTACAGTGAAACTGCAGGAACATCTAAATTCAATAGGAAACAGACTGAGAAACCAGAGTAAAAGTTTCTCCTGAAACCCGTTCCGTTTTTCCAAATGAACGAACGTCTCTCTTCATTCTCAGTTCTGAGAGATATGTGTATGTTTAAGACATCGTTCAACTAGCTTGCTGGGAACACAAAGTTCCTTTCAGTTGCAAACTACACTCCATACATATATATGGGCAGGTTCAAGCTCCAAATCGGTTTTACAGTGAAACTGCAGGAACATCTAAATGGCAATAGGATACAGACTGAGAAACCACAGTAAAATTTCTCCTGCAACCCGTTCCCTTTTTCCAAATGAACGAACGTCTCTCCTCATGCTCATTTCTGAGAGATAAGTGTGTGTGAAAGCCGTCATTCACCTAGCTTGTTGGAAACACATAATTCCTTTTCAGGTGCAAATTACACTCCATAAATATATATGGGGAGGTACTAGCTCCAACTCGGTTTTACAGTGAAAACTGCAGGAACTTCAAACAGTACCTAGGAAACAGACTGAGAAACCAGAATAATAGTTTAACCTGCAGCCCGTTCCCTTTGTGCTAGATTAACGAATGTCTCTCCACATGCTCAGAGCAGAGAGATAATTGTGTGAGAAACCGTCCTTCACCTAGCTTTTGGGAACACAATTATCCTTTTCAGTTGCAAACTACACTCCATACATATATATGGAGAGATACAAGCTCCAACTCGGTTTTACAGTGAAAACTGCAGGAACATCAAACAGCACCTAGGAAACAGACTGAGAAACCTGAGTAAAAGTTTCTCCTGCAACCCGTTCCATTTTTGCTAGATGAACGAAAGTCTCACCACATGCTCAGTTCTGAGAGATAAGTGTGTGTGAAAGCCGTCCTTCACCTAGATTGTTGGGAACGCAAAGTTCCTTTTCAGTTGCTAACTACACTCCATACATATAAATGGTTGGTACTAGCTCCAACTCGGTTTTAAAATTAAAAGTGCAGGATATTCATACCTGCATAAGAAACAGACTTAGAAACCACAGTAAAACTTTCTTCTGCAAACCTTTCCCTTTGTGCTAGATGAACGAAAGTCTTTCCACATGCTCAGTTCTGAGAGATATGTGTATGTGTAAAACGTCGTTCAACTAGCTTGTTGGGAACACAAATTTCCTTTCAGTTGCAAACTACACTCCATACATATATATGGGTAGGTACTAGCTCCAAATCGGTTTTACAGTGAAAACTGCAGGAACATCTCAACGGCACTAGGAAACAGACTGAAAAACCAGAGTAAAAGTTTCCCCTGCAACCCCTTCATTTGTGCTAGTTGAATGAACGTCTCTCCTCACGCTCAGTTCAGAGAGATAATTGTGTGTGAAAGCCGACCTTCACCTAGTTTGTTGGGAACACAAAGTTCTTTTTCAGTTGCAAACGACACTCCATTCATATATATGAGGAGGTACTAATTCCAACTCGGTTTTACAGTGAAAACAGCAGGAAATTCATACCGGAACTAGGAAACAGACTGAGAAAACACAGTAATAGTTTATCCTGAAAACCGTTACATTTGTGCTAGATGAACGAACGTCTCTCCACATGCTCAGTTCTGAGAGATAAGTGTGTATGAAAGCCGTCCTTAACCTAGCTTGTTGGGAACACAAAATTCCTTTTCAGTTGCAAACTACACTCCATACATATATATCAGTAGGTACTAGAACCAACTCGGTTTTACAGTGAAAACTGCAGGAAATTCAAACCGGCACAAAGAAAAAAGTGAGAAACCAGAGTAAAAGTTTCTCCTGCAAACCGTTCCCTTTTTGCTGGATGAAAGAACGTCTCTCCACATGCTCATTTCTGAGAGAAAAGTGTGTGTGAAAGTCGTCCTTCACCTAGCTTGATGGGAAAAACTTTCTTTTTCATTTGCAAACAACACTCCATATATATATATGGGGAGGTACAAGTTCCAAATATTATTTACAGTGAAAACTGCAGGAACTTCACACCGGCACTAGGTAACAGAATGAGAAACCAGAGTAAAAGTTTCCCCTGCAACCCTTTCCCTTTGTGCTGGATGAAAGAACGTCTATTCACATGCTCATTTCTGAGAGATAATTGTGTGTGAATCCGTCCTTAACCTAGCTTGTTGGGAACACATACTTCCTTTACAGATGCACACTACACTCCATACATATATATGGGGAGGTACTAGCTCCAACTCGATTTTACAGTGAAAACTGCAGGAACTTCAAACAGGCACTAAGAAACAGACTGAGAAACCAGAGTAAAAGATTGTCCTGCCACCGGTACCCTTGGTGCTACTTGAACGAACGTCTCTGTAGACGCTCAGTTCAGAGAGATAAGTGTGTGTGAAAGCAGTCCTTCACCTAGCTTATTTTGAAAACAAAGTTCCTTTTCAGTTGCAAATTACACTCCATACATATATATGGGGAGGTACTAGCTCCAACTCGGGTTTACAGTGAATACTGCGGGAACTTCACACCGGCACTAGGAAACAGAATGAGAAACCACAGTAAAAGTTTCTTCTGCAAACCTTTCCCTTTGTGCTACATGAACGAACGACTCTCCACATGCTAATTTCTGAGAGATATGGGTGTGTGAAAGCCGTCGTTCAACTAGCTTGTTGGGAACACAAAATTCCTTTTCAGTTGCAAACTAAACTCCATATATATATATGGGTAGGTACTAGCTCCAACTCAGTTTTAAAGTGAAAAATGCAGGATCTTCAAACCGGCACTAGGAAACAGAATGAGAAACCACAGTAAAAGTTTCTTCTGCAAACCTTTCCCTTTGTGATACATGAACGAACGTCTCTCCACATGCTCATTTCTGAGACATATGGGTGTGTGAAAGCCGTCTTTCAACTAGCTTGTTGGGAACACAAAATTCCTTTTCAATTGCAAACTACACTCCATACTTATATATGGGGATGTACTAGCTCCAACTCGGTTTTACAGTGAAAACTGCAGGAACTTCTAACCGACACTAGGAAACAGACTGAGAAACCAGAGTAAAAGTTTCTCCTGCAACCCGTTCCTTTGTGCTAGATGAACGAAAGTCTCTCCACAAGCTCAGTTCTGAGAGATGAATGTGTGTGAATGCCGTCTTTCACCTAGCTTGTTGGGAACACAAAGTTCCTTTTCAGTTGCAAACTACACTCCATACTTGTATATGGGGATGTACTAGCTCCAACTCGGTTTTACAGTGAAAACTGCAGGAAATTCAAACCGGAACTAAGAAACAGACTGAGAACCAGAGTAAAAGTTTCTCCTGCAACCCGTTCCCTTTGTGGTAGATGAAAGAAAGTCTCTCCACATACTCAGTTCTGAGAGATAAATGTGTGTGAAAGCCGTCCTTCTCCTAGCTTGTTGGGAAAACAAAGATCCTTTTCAGTTGCAAACTACACTCCATACTTATATATGGGGATGTACTAGCTCCAACTCGGTTTTACGGTGAAAACTGCAGGAAATTCAAACCGGAACTAGGAAAAAGACTGAGAACCAGAGTAAAAGGTTCTCCTGCAAACCGTTCCCTTTGTGGTAGATGAAAGAAAGTCTCTCCACATACTCAGTTCTAAGAGATAAATGTGGGTGAAAGCCGTCCTTCACCTAGCTTGTTGGGAACACAAAGTTACTTTTCAGTTGCAAACTACACTCCATATATATATATGGTGAGGTACTAGCTCCAAATCTGTTTTACAGTGAAAACTGCAGGAACTTCAAACAGGCACTAGGAAATAGTCTGAGAAAAAAGTGTAAAACTTTCTCCTGCAAACCGTTCCCTTTGTGCTAGATGAACGTACGTCTTTCTACACGCTCAGTTCAGAGAGATAAGTGTATGTGAAAGCGGTCCTTCATCTAGCTTGTTGGGAACACAAAGTTCCTTTTCAGTTGCAAACTACACTCCATACATTTATAGGGGGAGGTACTAGATCCAACTCGGATTTAAAGTGAAAACTGCAGGAACTTCAAACCGGCATCTGGAAACAAAGTGAGAAAAAAAAGTAAAAGTTTCTTCTGCAAACCTTTCCCTTTGTGCTAGATGAACGAACGTCTCTCCACACGCTCAGTTCAGAGAGATAAGTGTGTGTGAAAGCCGTCCTTCACCTATCTTGTTGGGAACACAAAGTTCCTTTCCATTTGCAAACTACGCTCCATACAAATATATGGGGAGTTACAAGCTCCAACTCGGTTTTACTGTGAAAACAGCAGGAACTTCAAACCGGCACTAGGAAACAGAAAGAAAATCCAGAGTAAAAGATTCTCCTGCAATCCGTTCCCTTTGAGCTAGATGAACGAACGACTATCCACATGCTCAGTTCTAGAGTGATAAGTGTGTGTGGAAGCCATCCTTCACCTTGCTTGTTGGGAACACAAAGTTCCTTTCCATTTGCAAACTACGCTCCATACATATATATGGGGAGGTACTAGCTCCAACTCGGTTTTACAGTGAAAACTGAAGGAACTTCAAACCGGCAGTAGGAAACAGACTGGGAAACCAGAGTATAAGTTTGTCCTGCAACCCGTTCCATTTTTGCTAAATGAACGAATGTCTCTCCACATGCTGAGGTCTGACAAATAACTGTGTGTGAAAGCCGTCCTTCACCTAGGTTGTTGGGAACACAAAGTTCCTTTTCAGTTGCAAACTACACTCCATACATATATATTTGGAGGTACTAGCTCCAACTCGGTTTTACAGTGAAAACTGCAGGAAATTCACTCCGGCACTAGGTAACAGAATGAGAAACCAGAGTAAAAGTTTCTCCTGCAAAACTTTCCCTTTTTTGTTGGATGAAAGAACGTCTCTCCACACGCTCATTTCTGAGAGATTAATGTGTGTGAATCCGTCCTTCACCTAGCTTGTTGGGAACACAAAGTTCCTTTACAGTTTCAAACTACACTCCATACATATATATGGGGAGGTACTAGCTCCAACTCGGTTTTACAGTGATAACTGCAGGAACTTCAAACAGGCACTAGGAAACAGACTTAGAAACCAGAGTAATAGATTGTGCTGCAACACTTTCCATTTGTGCTAGATGAACGAACGTCTCTCTACACGCTCAGTTCAGAGAGATAAGTGTGTGTGAAATCCGACCTTCATCTAGCTTGTGGGGAACACAAAGATCCTTTTCAGGTGCAAACTACACTGCATACATATATATGGTGAGGTACTAACTCCAACTCAGTTTTACCGTGAAAAATGCAGGAACTTCAATCCGGCACTAGGAAGCAGACTGAGAAACCAGAGTAAAAGTTTCTCCTACAAACATTTCCCTTTGTGCTAGAAGAAAGAAAGTCTCTCCACATTCTCAATTCTGAGAGTTATGTTTGAGTGAATGCCGTCCTTCACCTTGCTTGTTGGGAACACAAAGTTCCTTTCCAGTTGCAAACTACACTCCATACATATATATGGGGAGGTATTAGGTCCAACTCGGGTTTACAGTGAAAACTGCAGGAACTTCAAACCGGCACTAGGAAACAGACTGAGAAACCAGTGTAAAAGGTTCCCCTGCAACTCTTTCCCTTTGTGCTACATGAACGAACGTCTCTCCACATGCCCATTTCTGAGAGATATGGGTGTGTGAAAGCCGTCGTTCAACTACCTTGTTGGGAACACAAAGTTCCTTTTCAATTTCAAACAACTCTCCATACATATATATGGGTAGGTACTAGCTCCAACTCGGTTTTACAGTGAAAACTGCAGGAACTTCTAACCGACACTAGGAAACAGACTGAGAAACCAGAGTAAAAGTTTCTCCTGCAAACCGTTCCCTTTGTGCTAGATGAACGAACGTCTCTCCACACGCTCATTTCTGAGAGATGAATATGTGTGAATGCCGCCTTTCACCTAGCTTGTTGGGAACACAAAGTTCCTTTTCAGTTGCAAACTACACTCCATACTTGTATATGGGGAGGTACTAACTCCAACTCGGTTTTACAGTGAAAACTGCAGGAAATTCAAACCGGAACTAGGAAACAGACTGAGAACCAAAGTAAAAGTTTCTCCTGCAACCCGTTCCCTTTGTGGTAGATGAAAGAAAGTCTCTCCACATACTCAGTTGTGAGAGATAAATGTTTGTGAAAGCCGTCCTTCACCTAGCTTGTTGGGAACACAAAGTTCCTTTCCATTTGCAAACTACGTTCCATACAAATATATGGGGAGTTACAAGCTCCAACTCGGTTTTACTGTGAAAACAGCAGGAACTTCAAACCGGCACTAGGAAACAGAAAGAAAATCCAGAGTAAAAGTTTCTCCTTCAATCCGTTCCCTTTGAGCTAGATGAACGAACGTCTTTCTACACGCTCAGTTCAGAGAGATAAGTGTATGTGAATGCGGTCCTTCATCTAGCTTGTTGGGAACACAAAGTTCCTTTCCAATTGCAAACTACACTCCATATATATATATGGGGAGGTATTAGCTCCAACTCGGGTTTACAGTGAAAACTGCAGGAACTTCACACCGGCACTAGGAAACAGAATGAGAAACCACAGTAAAAGTTTCTTCTGCAAACCTTTCCCTTTGTGCTACATGAACGAACGACTCTCCACATGCTAATTTCTGAGAGATATGGGTGTGTGAAAGCCGTCGTTCAACTAGCTTGTTGGGAAAACAAAATTCCTTTTCAGTTGCAAACTACACTCCATATATATATATGGGTAGGTACTAGCTCCAACTCGGTTTTAAAGTGAAAAATGCAGGATCTTCAAACCGGCACTAGGAAACAGAATGAGAAACCACAGTAAAAGTTTCTTCTGCAAACCTTTCCCTTTGTGCTACATGAACGAACGTCTCTCCACATGCTCATTTCTGAGACATATGGGTGTGTGAAAGCCGTCTTTCAACTAGCTTGTTGGGAACACAAAATTCATTTTCAATTGCAAACTACACTCCATACTTATATATGGGGATGTACTAGCTCCAACTCGGTTTTACAGTGAAAACTGCAGGAAATTCAAACCGGAACTAGGAAAAAGACTGAGAACCAGAGTAAAATGTTCTCCTGCAACCCGTTCCCTTTGTGGTAGATTAAAGAAAGTCTCTCCACATACTCAGTTCTGAGAGATAAATGTGGGTGAAAGCCGTCCTTCACCTAGCTTGTTGGGAACACAAAGTTACTTTTCAGTTGCAAACTACACTCCATATATATATATGGTGAGGTACTAGCTCCAAATCTGTTTTACAGTGAAAACTGCAGGAACTTCAAACAGGCACTAGGAAATAGTCTGAGAAAAAAGTGTAAAACTTTCTCCTGCAAACCGTTCCCTTTGTGCTAGATGAACGTACGTCTTTCTACACGCTCAGTTCAGAGAGATAAGTGTATGTGAAAACGGTCCTTCATCTAGCTTGTTGGGAACACAAAGTTCCTTTTCAGTTGCAAACTACACTCCATACATTTATAGGAGGAAGTACTAGATCCAACTGGGATTTAAAGTGAAAACTGCAGGAACTTCAAACCGGCATCTGGAAACAAATTGAGAAAAAAAAGTAAAAGTTTCTTCTGCAAACCTTTCCCTTTGTGCTAGATGAACGAAAGTCTCTCCACACGCTCAGTTCAGAAAGATAAGTGTGTGTGAAAGCCGTCCTTCACCTATCTTGTTGGGAACACAAAGTTCCTTTCCATTTGCAAACTACGCTCCATACAAATATATGGGGAGTTACAAGCTCCAACTCGGTTTTACTGTGAAAACAGCAGGAACTTCAAACCGGCACTAGGAAACAGAAAGAAAATCCAGAGTAAAAGATTCTCCCTGCAATCCGTTCCCTTTGAGCTAGATGAACGAACGTCTATCCACATGCTCAGTTCTGAGTGATAAGTGTGTGTGGAAGCCATCCTTCACCTAGCTTGTTGGGAACACAAAGTTCCTTTCAATTTGCAAACTACGCTCCATACATATATATGGGGGGGTACTAGCTCCAACTCGGTTTTACAGTGAAAACTGAAGGAACTTCAAACCGGCAGTAGGAAACAGACTGGGAAACCAGAGTATAAGTTTGTCCTGCAACCCGTTCCATTTTTGCTAAATGAACGAATGTCTCTCCACATGCTGAGGTCTGACAAATAACTGTGTGTGAAAGCCGTCCTTCACCTAGGTTGTTGGGAACACAAAGTTCCTTTTCAGTTGCAAACTACACTCCATACATATATATGTGGAGGTACTAGCTCCAACTCGGTTTTACAGTGAAAACTGCAGGAAATTCACTCCGGCACTAGGTAACAGAATGAGAAACCAGAGTAAAAGTTTCTCCTGCAAAACTTTCCCTTTTTTGTTGGATGAAAGAACGTCTCCCCACACGCTCATTTCTGAGAGATTAATGTGTGTGAATCCGTCCTTCACCTAGCTTGTTGGGAACACAAAGTTCCTTTACAGTTTCAAACTACACTCCTATACATATATATGGGGAGGTACTAGCTCCAACTCGGTTTTACAGTGATAACTGCAGGAACTTCAAACAGGCACTAGGAAACAGACTTAGAAACCAGAGTAATAGATTGTGCTGCAAACCTTTCCATTTGTGCTAGATGAACGAAAGTCTCTCTACACGCTAAGTTCAGAGAGATAAGTGTGTGTGAAATCAGACCTTCATCTAGCTTGTTGGGAACACAAAGATCCTTTTCAGTTGCAATCTACACTCCATACATATATATGGTGAGGTACTAGCTCCAACTCAGTTTTACAGTGAAAAATGCAGGAACTTCAATCCGGCACTAGGAAACAGACTGAGAAACCAGAGTAAAAGTTTCTCCTACAAACATTTCCCTTTGTGCTAGAAGAAAGAAAGTCTCTCCACATTCTCAATTCTGAGAGTTATGTTTGAGTGAATGCCGTCCTTCACCTTGCTTGTTGGGAACACAAAGTTCCTTTCCAGTTGCAAACTACACTCCATACATATATATGGGGAGGTATTAGGTCCAACTCGGGTTTACAGTGAAAACTGCAGGAACTTCAAACCGGCACTAGGAAACAGACTGAGAAACCAGTGTAAAAGTTTCCTCTGCAACTCTTTCCCTTGTGCTACATGAACGAACGTCTCTCCACATGCTCATTTCTGAGAGATATGGGTGTGTGTAAGCCGTCGTTCAACTAGCTTGTTGGGAACACAAAGTTCCTTTTCAATTTCAAACAACTCTCCATACATATATATGGGTGGGTACTAGCTCCAACTCGGTTTTACAGTGAAAACTGCAGGAACTTCTAACCGACACTAGGAAACAGACTGAGAACCAGAGTAAAAGTTTCTCCTGCAACCCGTTCCCTTTTTGGTAGATGAAAGAAAGTCTGTCCACATACTCAGTTGTGAGAGATAAATGTTTGTGAAAGCCGTCCTTCACCTAGCTTGTTGGGAACACATAGTTCCTTTCCATTTGCAAACTACGCTCCATAAAAATATATGGGGAGTTACAAGCTCCAACTCGATTTTACTGTGAAAACAGCAGGAACTTCAAACCGGCACTAGGAAACAGAAAGAAAATCCAGAGTAAAAGTTTCTCCTTCAATCCGTTCCCTTTGAGCTAGATGAACAAACGTCTTTCTACACGCTCAGTTCAGAGAGATAAGTGTATGTGAATGCGGTCCTTCATCTAGCTTGTTGGGAACACAAAGTTCCTTTCCAGTTGCAAACTACACTCCATATATATATATGGGGAGGTATTAGCTCCAACTCGGGTTTACAGTGAAAACTGCAGGAACTTCTAACCGACACTAGGAAACAGACTGAGAAACCAGAGTAAAAGTTTCTCCTGCAACCCGTTTCCTTTGTGCTAGATGAACGAACTTCTCTCCACAAGCTCATTTCTGAGAGATGAATGTGCGTGAATGCCGTCTTTCATCTAGCTTGTTGGGAACACAAAGTTCCTTTTCAGTTGCAAACTACACTCCATACTTGTCTATGGGGAGGTACTAGCTCCAACTCGGTTTTACAGTGAAAACTGCAGGAAATTCAAACCGGAACTAGGAAACAGACTGAGAAACAGAGTAAAAGTTTCTTCTGCAACCCGTTCCTTTTTGGTAGATGAAAGAAAGTCTCTCCACATACTCAGTTATGAGAGATAAATGTTTGTGAAAGCCGTCCTTCACCTAGCTTGTTGGGAACACAAAATTACTTTTCAGTTGCAATATACACTCTATATATATATATATGGGGAGGTAGTAGCCCCAACTCTGTTTTACAGTGAAAACTGCAGGAACTTCAAACAGGCACTAGGAAACAGTCTGAGAAACAAGAGAAAAACTTTCTCCTTCAAACCGTTCCCTTTGTGCTAGATTAACGTACGTCTTTCTACACGCTCAGTTCAGAGAGATAAGTGTATGTGAAAGCGGTCCTTCATCTAGCTTGTTGGGAACACAAAGTTCCTTTTCAGTTGCAAACTACACTCCATATATTTATAGGGGGAGGTACTAGAACCAAATCGGATTTAAAGTGAAAACTGCAGGAACTAAAAAACCGATATCTGGAAACAAACTGAGAAACAAAATTAAAAGTTTCTTCTGCAAACCTTTCCCTTTGTGCTAGATGAACGAACGTCTCTCCACACGCTCAGTTCAGAGAGATAAGTGTGTTTGAAAGCCGTCCTTCAACTAGCTTATTGGGAAAACAAAGTTCTTTTTCAGTTGCAAATTACACTCCATACAAATATATGGGGTGTTACAAGCTCCAACTCGGTTTTACTGTTATAACAGCAGGAACTTCAAACCGGCACTAGGAACCATAAAGAAAAACCAGAGTAAAAATTTCTCCTGCAACCCGTTCCCTTTGAGCTAGATGAACGAACGTCTATCCACACGCTAAGTTCTGAGTGATAAGTGTGTGTGGAAGCCATCCTTCAACTAGCTTGTTGGGAACACAAAGTTCCTTTCCATTTGCAAACTACGCTCCATATATATATATGGGGAGGTACTAGTCCAACTCGGTTTTACAGGGAAACCTGCAGGAAATTCACACCGGCACTAGGTAACAGACTGAGAAACCAGAGTAAAAGTTTCTCCTGCAACAGTTTCCCTTTGTGTTGGATGAAAGAACGACTCTCCACATGTTCATTTCTGATAGAAAATTGTGTGTGGATCCGTCCTTCACCTAGCTTGTGGGAACACAAATTCCTTTACAGTTTCAAACTACACTCCATACATATATATGGGGCGGTACTAGCTCTAACTCGGTTTTACAGTGAAAACTGCAGGAACTTAAAACAGGCACTAGGAAACAGACTGAGAAACAAGAGTAAATGTTTCTCATCCATCCCGTTTCCTTTGTGCTAGATGAAGGAACGTCCCTCAAAATGCTCAGTTCAGAGAGATACGTGTGTGTGAAAGCCGTCCTTCACCTATCTTGTTGGGAACACAAAGTTCCTTTTCAGTTGCAAACTACACTCCATACATATATATGGACATGTACGAGCTCCAACTCGCTTTAACAGTGAAAACAGCAGGAACTCCATACTGGCACTAGGAAACAGACTGAGAAAACAGAGTAATAGATTCCCCTGCAAACCGTTCCCTTTGTGCTAAATGAACGAACGTATCTCCACATGCTCAGTTCTGAGAGATAAGTGTGTGTGAATGCCGTCCTTCACCTAGCATGTTGGGAACACAAAGTTCCTTTTCATTTGCAAACTACACTCCATACATATATATGGGGAGGTACTACCTTCAATCTGCTTTACAGTGAAAACAGCAGGAAATCCAAACCGGCACTAGGACACAGACTGAGAAAACAGAGTAAAATTTTCTCCTGCTACCCATTCCCTTTGAGCTAGATTAACGAACGTCTCTCCACATGCTCAGTTCTGAGAGATGAATGTGTGTGAATGCCGTCTTTCACCTAGCTTGTTGGGAACACAAAGTTACTTTTCAGTTGCAAACTACACTCCATAATTTTATATGGGGAGGTACTAGCTCCAAATCTGTTTTACAGTGAAAACTGCAGGAACTTCAAACAGGCACTAGGAAACATTCTGAGAAACCAGAGTAAAACTTTCTCCTGCAACCCGTTTCATTTTTGCTAGATGAACTTACGTCTCTCCACACGCTCAGTTCAGAGAGAAAAGTGTATGTGAAAGCGGTCCTTCATCTAGCTTGTTGGGAACACAAAGTTCCTTTGCAGTTGCAAACTACACTTCATACATTTATAGGGGGAGGTACTAGATCCAACTCGGATTTAAAGTGAAAACTGCAGAAACTACAAACGGGCACTAGGAAACAAACTGAGAAACCAAAGTAAAAGTTTCTTCTGCAAACTTTTCCCTTTGTGCTAGATGAACGAAAGTCTCTCCACGCGTTCATTTCAGACAGATAATTGTTTGTGAAAGCCGTCCTTCACCTAGCTTGTTGGGAAAACAAAGTTCCTTTTCAGTTGCAAATTACACTCCATACAAATATATGGGGAGTTACAAGCTCCAACTCGGTTTTACAGTGAAAACTGCAGGAACTTGTAACCGAAACTAGGAAACAGACTGAGAAACCAGAGTAAAAGTTTCTCCTGCAACCCGTTCCCTTTGTGCTAGATGAAAAAATTCTCTCCACATTCTCAGTTTTGAGAGATAAGTGTGTGTGAAAGCCGTCCTTCAACTAGCTTGTGGGGAAAATAAATTTCCTTTTCAGTTGCAAAATACACTCCATACATATATATGGGTATGTACTAGCTCCAACTCCGTTTTAAAGTGAAAACTGCAGGAACATCAAACCGGCACGAGGAAACAGACTGAGAAAGAACAGTAAAATTTTATCCTGCAAACCGTTCCTTTTGTGCTAGATGAACGAACGTCTCTCCACATGCTCAGTTCTGAGAGATGAATGTGTGTGAATGCCGCCTTTCACCTAGCTTGTTGGGAACACAAAGTTCCTTTTTAGTTGCAAACTACACTCCATACTTGTATATGGGGAAGTACTAGCTCCAACTCAGTTTTACAGTGAAAACTGCAGGAACTTCAAACAGGCAATAGGAAACAGTCTGAGATACCAGAGAAAACTTTCTCCTGCAACCCGTTCCCTTTGTGCTAGATGAAATTACGTCTCTCCACACGCTCAGTTTTGAGAGATAAGTGTGTGTGAAAGCCGTCTTCAACTAGCTTGTGGGGAACACAAATTTCCTTTTCAGTTGCAAACTACACTCCATACATATATATGGGGAAGTACTAGCTCCAACTCAGTTTTACAGTGAAAACTGCAGGAACTTCAATCCGGCACTAGGAAAAAGACTGAGAAACCAGAGTAAAAGTTTCTCCTACAAACAGTTCACTTTGTGCTAGATGAAAGAAAGTCTCTCCACATGCTCAGTTCTGAGAGATAAATGTGTGTGAATGACGTCCTTCACCTAGCTTTTTGGGAACCCAAAGTTCCTTTTCAGTTGCAAACTACACTCCATACATATATATATGGGGTGGTACTAGCACCAACTCGGTTTTACAGTGAAAACTGCATGAACTTTAAACAGGCACTATGAAACAGACTGAGAAACCAGAGTAAAAGTTTCTCCTGAAACCCGTTCCTTTTGTGCTATTTGAACGAACATCTCCCCACATGCTTAGTTCTGAGAGATAAGTGTGTGTGAAAGCCGTCCTTCACATAGCTTGAGGGAACACAAAGTTCCTATCCAGTTGCAAACTACAATCCATACATTTATATGGGGAGGTACTAGCTCCAACTCGGTTTTAAAGTTAATCCAGCAGAAACTTCACACGGTCACAAACATACAGACTGAGAAACCAGAGTAAAAGTTTCCTATGCAAGACGTTCCAATACTGCAAGATGAACGAATGTCTCTCCACATGCTCAGTTCTGAGAGATAAGTGTGTGTGAAAGCCGTCCTTCACCAAGCTTGTTGGGAACACAAAGTTCCTTTTCAGTTGCAAACTACACTCCATACATATATATGGGGAGGTACAAGCTCCAACTCGGTTTTACAGTGAAAAATGCAGGAACTTCAAACTGGCACTAGGAAAGAGACTGAGAAACCAGAGGGAAAGTTTCTCTTGCCACCCTTTCCCTTTGTGGTATATGAAAGAACGTCTCTCCACATGCTCACTTCTGAGAGATAAGTGTGTGTGAAAGCCGTCCTTCAATAGCTATTTGGGAAGACAGAGTTCCTTTTCAGTTGCAAAATACACTCCATACATATATATGGGGATGTACTAGCTCCAAATCGGTTTTACAGTGAAAACTGCAAGAACTTCAAACCGGCACTGGGAAACAGACTGAGAAACCACAATAAAAGTTTCCTCTGCAATCCTGTTCCCTTTGTGCTAGATGAACGAAAGTCTCTCCACATGCTCAGTCCTGAGAGATAATTGTGTGAGAAAGCTGTCCTTCACCTAACTTGTTGGGAACACAAAGTTCCTTTCCATTTTCAAACTACACACCATACATATATATGGGGATGTACTAGCTCCAACTCGGATTTACAGTGAAAACTGAAGAAACTTCAAACCGGCACTAGGAAACAGACTGAAAAACCAGAGAAAAATTTTCTCCTGCAAACTTTCCCTTTGTGTTAGATGAACGAACGTCTCTCCACATGCTCAGTTCTGAGAGAAAAGTGTGTGTGAATGCCGTCCTTCACCTAGTTTGTTGGGAACACCAAGTGCCTTTTCAGTTGCAAACTACACTCCATACATATATAAGGGGAGGTACTAGCTCCAACTCGGTTTTACAGTGAATACTCCAGGAACATCAAACCAGCACTAGGAAACAGACTGAAAAACCAGAGTAAAAGTTTCTCCTGCAAACCATTCCCTTTGTGCTAAATGAACGAACGTCTCTCCACATGCTCTGTTTTGAGAAATAATTGTGTGTGAAGCTGTACTTCACCTAGCTTGCTGGGAACACAAAGTTCATTTTCATTTGCAAACTACACTTCATAAATATATATGGGGAGGTACAATCTCCAACTCGGTTTTACAGTGAAAACTGCAAGAACTTCAAACCGGCACTGGGAAACAGACTGAGAAACCACAATAAAAGTTTCCTCTGCAATCCGTTCCCTTTGTGCTAGATGAACGAAAGTCTCTCCACATGCTCAGTCCTGAGAGATATGTGTGTGTGAAAGCCGTCCCTCAACTAGCTTGTGGGGAACACAAAGTTCCTTTTCAGTTGCAAACTGCAATGCATACATATATATGGGGAGGTACTAGCTCCACATCTGTTTTAAAGTGAAAAATGCAGGAACTTCAAATCGGCACTAGGAAACAGACTGAAAAACCAGAGTAAATATTTCCCCTGCAACCCTTTCCCTTTGTGATAAATGAACGAACATTTCTCCACATGCTAATTTCTGAGACATATTTTTTTGTGAAAGCCGTCCCTCACCTAGCTTAGTGGGGAACACAATGTTCCTTTTCAGTTGCAAACTACACTGCATATATGTACATGGGGAGGTACTAGCTCCAACTCGATTTTACAGTGAAAACTCCAGGAACTGCATACCGGCACTAGGAAACAGACTAAGAAACCACAGTAAAGTTTCTCCTGCAACCCGTTGTCTTTGTGCTAGATGAACGAACGTCTCTCCACATGCTCATTTCTGAGAGATAAGTGTGTGTGAAAGCCGTACTTCACCCAGCATGTTGGGAACACAAAGTTCCTTTTCAGTTGCAAACTACACTCCATACATATATATGGACATGTACGAGCTCCAACTCGCTTTAACAGTGAAAACAGCAGGAACTCCATACTGGCACTAGGAAACAGACTGAGAAAACAGAGTAATAGATTCCCCTGCAAACCGTTCCCTTTGTGCTAAATGAACGAACGTATCTCCACATGCTCAGTTCTGAGAGATAAGTGTGTGTGAATGCCGTCCTTCACCTAGCATGTTGGGAACACAAAGTTCCTTTTCATTTGCAAACTACACTCCATACATATATATGGGGAGGTACTACCTTCAATCTGCTTTACAGTGAAAACAGCAGGAAATCCAAACCGGCACTAGGACACAGACTGAGAAAACAGAGTAAAATTTTCTCCTGCTACCCATTCCCTTTGAGCTAGATTAACGAACGTCTCTCCACATGCTCAGTTCTGAGAGATGAATGTGTGTGAATGCCGTCTTTCACCTAGCTTGTTGGGAACACAAAGTTACTTTTCAGTTGCAAACTACACTCCATAATTTTATATGGGGAGGTACTAGCTCCAAATCTGTTTTACAGTGAAAACTGCAGGAACTTCAAACAGGCACTAGGAAACATTCTGAGAAACCAGAGTAAAACTTTCTCCTGCAACCCGTTTCATTTTTGCTAGATGAACTTACGTCTCTCCACACGCTCAGTTCAGAGAGAAAAGTGTATGTGAAAGCGGTCCTTCATCTAGCTTGTTGGGAACACAAAGTTCCTTTGCAGTTGCAAACTACACTTCATACATTTATAGGGGGAGGTACTAGATCCAACTCGGATTTAAAGTGAAAACTGCAGAAACTACAAACGGGCACTAGGAAACAAACTGAGAAACCAAAGTAAAAGTTTCTTCTGCAAACTTTTCCCTTTGTGCTAGATGAACGAAAGTCTCTCCACGCGTTCATTTCAGACAGATAATTGTTTGTGAAAGCCGTCCTTCACCTAGCTTGTTGGGAAAACAAAGTTCCTTTTCAGTTGCAAATTACACTCCATACAAATATATGGGGAGTTACAAGCTCCAACTCGGTTTTACAGTGAAAACTGCAGGAACTTGTAACCGAAACTAGGAAACAGACTGAGAAACCAGAGTAAAAGTTTCTCCTGCAACCCGTTCCCTTTGTGCTAGATGAAAAAATTCTCTCCACATTCTCAGTTTTGAGAGATAAGTGTGTGTGAAAGCCGTCCTTCAACTAGCTTGTGGGGAAAATAAATTTCCTTTTCAGTTGCAAAATACACTCCATACATATATATGGGTATGTACTAGCTCCAACTCCGTTTTAAAGTGAAAACTGCAGGAACATCAAACCGGCACGAGGAAACAGACTGAGAAACAACAGTAAAATTTTATCCTGCAAACCGTTCCTTTTGTGCTAGATGAACGAACGTCTCTCCACATGCTCAGTTCTGAGAGATGAATGTGTGTGAATGCCGCCTTTCACCTAGCTTGTTGGGAACACAAAGTTCCTTTTTAGTTGCAAACTACACTCCATACTTGTATATGGGGAAGTACTAGCTCCAACTCAGTTTTACAGTGAAAACTGCAGGAACTTCAAACAGGCAATAGGAAACAGTCTGAGATACCAGAGAAAACTTTCTCCTGCAACCCGTTCCCTTTGTGCTAGATGAAATTACGTCTCTCCACACGCTCAGTTTTGAGAGATAAGTGTGTGTGAAAGCCGTCTTCAACTAGCTTGTGGGGAACACAAATTTCCTTTTCAGTTGCAAACTACACTCCATACATATATATGGGGAAGTACTAGCTCCAACTCAGTTTTACAGTGAAAACTGCAGGAACTTCAATCCGGCACTAGGAAAAAGACTGAGAAACCAGAGTAAAAGTTTCTCCTACAAACAGTTCACTTTGTGCTAGATGAACGAAAGTCTCTCCACATGCTCAGTTCTGAGAGATAAATGTGTGTGAATGACGTCCTTCACCTAGCTTTTTGGGAACCCAAAGTTCCTTTTCAGTTGCAAACTACACTCCATACATATATATATGGGGTGGTACTAGCACCAACTCGGTTTTACAGTGAAAACTGCATGAACTTTAAACAGGCACTATGAAACAGACTGAGAAACCAGAGTAAAAGTTTCTCCTGAAACCCGTTCCTTTTGTGCTATTTGAACGAACATCTCCCCACATGCTTAGTTCTGAGAGATAAGTGTGTGTGAAAGCCGTCCTTCACATAGCTTGAGGGAACACAAAGTTCCTATCCAGTTGCAAACTACAATCCATACATTTATATGGGGAGGTACTAGCTCCAACTCGGTTTTAAAGTTAATCCAGCAGAAACTTCACACGGTCACAAACATACAGACTGAGAAACCAGAGTAAAAGTTTCCTATGCAAGACGTTCCAATTCTGCAAGATGAACGAATGTCTCTCCACATGCTCAGTTCTGAGAGATAAGTGTGTGTGAAAGCCGTCCTTCACCAAGCTTGTTGGGAACACAAAGTTCCTTTTCAGTTGCAAACTACACTCCATACATATATATGGGGAGGTACAAGCTCCAACTCGGTTTTACAGTGAAAAATGCAGGAACTTCAAACTGGCACTAGGAAAGAGACTGAGAAACCAGAGGGAAAGTTTCTCTTGCCACCCTTTCCCTTTGTGGTATATGAAAGAACGTCTCTCCACATGCTCACTTCTGAGAGATAAGTGTGTGTGAAAGCCGTCCTTCAATAGCTATTTGGGAAGACAGAGTTCCTTTTCAGTTGCAAAATACACTCCATACATATATATGGGGATGTACTAGCTCCAAATCGGTTTTACAGTGAAAACTGCAAGAACTTCAAACCGGCACTGGGAAACAGACTGAGAAACCACAATAAAAGTTTCCTCTGCAATCCGTTCCCTTTGTGCTAGATGAACGAAAGTCTCTCCACATGCTCAGTCCTGAGAGATAATTGTGTGAGAAAGCTGTCCTTCACCTAACTTGTTGGGAACACAAAGTTCCTTTCCATTTTCAAACTACACACCATACATATATATGGGGATGTACTAGCTCCAACTCGGATTTACAGTGAAAACTGAAGAAACTTCAAACCGGCACTAGGAAACAGACTGAAAAACCAGAGAAAAATTTTCTCCTGCAAACTTTCCCTTTGTGTTAGATGAACGAACGTCTCTCCACATGCTCAGTTCTGAGAGAAAAGTGTGTGTGAATGCCGTCCTTCACCTAGTTTGTTGGGAACACCAAGTGCCTTTTCAGTTGCAAACTACACTCCATACATATATAAGGGGAGGTACTAGCTCCAACTCGGTTTTACAGTGAATACTCCAGGAACATCAAACCAGCACTAGGAAACAGACTGAAAAACCAGAGTAAAAGTTTCTCCTGCAAACCATTCCCTTTGTGCTAAATGAACGAACGTCTCTCCACATGCTCTGTTTTGAGAAATAATTGTGTGTGAAGCTGTACTTCACCTAGCTTGCTGGGAACACAAAGTTCATTTTCATTTGCAAACTACACTTCATAAATATATATGGGGAGGTACAATCTCCAACTCGGTTTTACAGTGAAAACTGCAAGAACTTCAAACCGGCACTGGGAAACAGACTGAGAAACCACAATAAAAGTTTCCTCTGCAATCCGTTCCCTTTGTGCTAGATGAACGAAAGTCTCTCCACATGCTCAGTCCTGAGAGATATGTGTGTGTGAAAGCCGTCCCTCAACTAGCTTGTGGGGAACACAAAGTTCCTTTTCAGTTGCAAACTGCAATGCATACATATATATGGGGAGGTACTAGCTCCACATCTGTTTTACAGTGAAAAATGCAGGAACTTCAAATCGGCACTAGGAAACAGACTGAAAAACCAGAGTAAATATTTCCCCTGCAACCCTTTCCCTTTGTGATAAATGAACGAACATTTCTCCACATGCTAATTTCTGAGACATATTTTTTTGTGAAAGCCGTCCCTCACCTAGCTTAGTGGGGAACACAATGTTCCTTTTCAGTTGCAAACTACACTGCATATATGTACATGGGGAGGTACTAGCTCCAACTCGATTTTACAGTGAAAACTCCAGGAACTGCATACCGGCACTAGGAAACAGACTAAGAAACCACAGTAAAGTTTCTCCTGCAACCCGTTGTCTTTGTGCTAGATGAACGAACGTCTCTCCACATGCTCATTTCTGAGAGATAAGTGTGTGTGAAAGCCGTACTTCACCCAGCATGTTGGGAACACAAAGTTCCTTTTCACTTGCAAACTACACTACATACATATATATGGGGAGGTACTAGCTCCATCTCGGTTTTACAGTGAAAACTCCAGGAAATTCATACCGGCACTAGGAAACAGACTGAAAATCCACAGTAAAAGATTCTCCTGAAAACCGTTCCCTTTGTGTTAAATGAACGAACGTCTCTCCACATGCTCTGTTCTGAGAGATAATTGTGTGAGAAAGCTGTCCTTCACCTAAGTTGTTGGGAACACAAAGTTCCTTTCCATTATCAGACTACACTCCATACATATATATGGGGATGTACTAGCTCCAACTTGGAATTACAGTGAAAACTGAAGAAACTTCAATCCGGCACTAGGAAACAGACTGAAAAACCGGAGTAAAATTTTCTCCTGCAGACTTTCCCTTTGTGTTAGATGAGCGAACGTCTCTCCACATGCTCAGTTCTGAGAGAAAAGTGTGTGTGAATGCCATCCTTCACCTACTTTGTTGGGAACACCAAGTTCCTTTTCAGTTGCAAACTACACTCCATACATATATATGGGTAGGTACTAGCTCAAACTCGGTTTTACAGTGAAAACTCAAGGAACTTCAAAACGGCACTAGGAAACAGACTGAAAAACCACAGTAAAAGATTCTCCTGCAAACCATTCCCTTTGTGCTAAATGAATGAACGTCTCTCCACATGCTCTGTTCTGAGAAATAATTGTGTGTGAAGCTGTACTTCACCAAGCTTGCTGGGAACACAAAGATTATTTTCATTTGCAAACTACACTCCATACATATATATGGGGAGGTACAATCTCCAACTCGGTTTTACAGTGAAAACTGCAGGAACTTCAAACTGGCACTAGGAAACAGACTGAAAAACCAGAGTAAAATTTTCTCCTGCACACTTTCCCTTAGTGTTAGATGAACGAACTTCTCTCCACATGCTCAGTTCTGAGACAATATTGTGTGTGAATGCCGCCCTTCACCTACCTTGTTGGGAACACAAAGTTCCTTTTCAGTTGCAAACTACACTCCATAAATATATATGGGGAGGTACTAGCCCTAAATCGGTTTTACAGTGAAAACTGCAGGAACTTCAACCCGGCACTAGGAAAGAGACTGAGAAACCAGAATAAAAGTTTCTCCTGCAACGCGTTCCATATGTGCTATATAAACGAACGTCTCTCCACATGCTCAGTTCTGAGAGATAAGTGTGTGTGAAAGCCGTCCCTCAGCTAGCTTGTGGGGAACACAAAGTACCTTTTGATTTGCAAAACACACTCCATATATATATATAGGAAGGTACTAATTCCAACTCGGTTTTACAGTGAAAACTGCAGGAATTTCAAAAAGGCCCTAGGATACAGACTGAGAAACCAGACAAAAATTTCTACTGCAACCCGTTCCATTTGTGTTAGATGAACGAACGTCTCTCCACATGCTCAATTCTGAGAGATACGTGTGTGTGAAAGCCGTCCTTCACATAGCTTGTTGGGAATACAAAGTTCCTTTCAGTTGCATACTACACTCCATACATATATATTGGTATATACTAGCTCCAAATCGGTTTTAATGTGAAAACTGCAAGAACATCAATCCGGAACTAGGAAACAGATTGAGAAACCAGAGTAAAATTTCGCCTGCATCCCGTTCCCTTTGTGCTAGATGAATGAAAGTCTCTCCACATGCTCAGTTTTGAGAGATAAGTGTGTTTGAAAGCAGTCTTTCACCAAGCCTGTTGGGAACACAATGTTCCTTTTCAGATGCAAACTACTTTCCTTACATATATATGGGGAAGTACTAGCTCCAACTCGGTTTTACAGTGAAAACTGCAGGAACTTCAATCCGGCACCAGGAAACATATTGAAAAACCAGTGTAAAAGTTCCTCCTGCAACCCGTGCCTTTGTGCCAGATGAATGAAATTCTCTCCACATACTCATTTCTGAGAGAAATTTGTGTGTGAAAACCGTCCTTCACCTAGCTTGTTGGGAACACAAAGTTCCTTTTCAGTTGCTAACTACACAGCATACACATATATGGGGATGTACTAGCTCCAACTCGGTTTTACAGTGAAAACTGCAAGAACATCAAACCGGCACTGGGAAACAGACTGAGAAACCACAAAAAAAGTTTCTTCTGCAATCCGTTCCCTTTGTGCTAGATGAACGAAAGTCTCTCCACATGCTCAGTCCTGAGAGATAAGTGTTTGTGAAAGCCATCCCTCACCTAGCTTGTGGGGAACACAAAGTTCCATTTCAGATGCAAACTACACTGCATACATATATATGGGGAGGTACAAGCTCCAACTCGGTTTTACAGTGTAAACTGCAGAAACTTCCTACCGGCACTTGGAAACAAACTGAGAAACCATAGAAATTGTTTCCCCTGCAACCCGTTCCCTTTGGGTTAGATGAACGAAAGTCTCTCCACATGCTCAGTTCTGAGAGATAAGTGTGTGTGAAAGCCGGACTTCACCAAGCTTGTTGGTAACACAAAGTTCCCTTTCAATTGCAAACAACACTCCATATATATATATGGGTTTGTCCTAGCTCCACATCGGTTTTACAGTGAAAACTGCTGGAACTTCTAACAGGCATTAGGAAACAGACTGAGAAACCAGACAAAAATTTCTTCTGCAACTAGTTCCATTTGGTTTAGATGAACGAACGTCTCTCCACATGCTCAGATCTGAGAGATACATGTGTGTGAAATCCGTCCTTCACCTAGCTTGTTGGGAATACAAAGTTCCTTTCAGTTGCACACTACATTCCATACATTTATATTGGGATGTAGTAGCTCCAACTCGATTTTACTGTGAAAACTGCAAGAACTTCAAACCGGCACTACGAAACAGAATGAGAAACCAGAGTAAAAGTTTCCCCTGCAACCCGTTCTCTTTGTGCTAGATGAATGAACGTCTCTCCACATGCTCAGTTTTGAGAGATATGTGTGTGTGAAAGCCGTCTTTCACCTAGCTTGTTGGGAACACAAAGTTCCGTTTCAGTTGCAAACAACACTCCTTACATATATATGGGGAGGTACTAGTTCCAAATCCGTTTTACACTGAAAACTGCAGGAACTTCCTACCGGCACTAGGAAACAGACTGAGAAACCACAGTAAAAGTTTCTCCTGCAACACGTTCCCTTTGTGCTAGATGAACGAACGTCTCTCCACATGCTCATTTCTGAGAGATAATTGTGTGTCAAAGCCGTCCTTCACCTAGCTTGTTGGGAATACAAAGATCCTTTCAGTTGCAAACTACATTCCATACATATATATTGGGATGTACTAGCTGCAAATCGGTTTTACAGTGAAAACTGCAAGAACTTCAAACCGTCACTAGGAAACAGACTGAGAAACCAGAGAAAAAGTTTCTCCAGCAACCCGTTCCCTTTGTGCTAGATGAACGATCGTATCTCCACATGCTCTTTTCTGAGAGATAATTGTGTGTGAAAGCCGTCCTTCACCTAGCTTGTTGGGAATACAAAGTTCCTTTCAGTTGTATACTACAATCCATACATATATATTGGGATGTACTAGCTCCAACTCGGTTTTATAGTGAAAACTGCAAGAACTTCAAACCGGCACTAGGAAACAGACTGAGAATCCAGAGTAAAAATTTCTACTGCATCCCGTTCCATTTGTGCTAAATTAACGAAAGACTCTCCACATGCTCAGTTCTGAGAGATAAGTGTGTGTGAAAGCTGTCCTTCAACTAGCTTGTTGGGAATACAAAGTTCCTTTCAGTTGTATACTACAATCCATACATATATATTGGGATGTACTAGCTCCAACTCGGTTTTATAGTGAAAACAGCAAGAATTTCAAACCGGCACTAGGAAACAGACTGAGAATCCAGAGTAAAAATTTCTACTGCATCCCGTTCCATTTGTGCTAAATGAACAAAAGACTCTCCACATGCTCAATTCTGAGAGATAAGTGTGTGTGAAAGCCGCCCTTCACCTACATTGTTGGGAACACAATGTTCCTTTTCAGATGCAAACTACACTCCTTACATATATATGGGGAAGTAATAGCTCCAAATCAGTTTTACAGTGAAAACTGCAGGAACTTCAAACCAGAACTAGGAAACAGACTGAGAAACCAGAGAAAAAGTTTCTCCTGCAACCCGTTCCATTTTTGCTAGATGAACGAAAGTCTCTCAACATGCTCACTTCTGAGAGTTAAGTGTGTGTGAAAGCCGGATTTCACCTAGCTTGTTGGGAACACAAAGTTCCTTTTCATTTGCAAAACACACTCCATATATATATATAGGGAGCTACCAACTCCAACTCGGTTTTACAGTGAAAACTGCTGGAAATTCAAACCGGCCCTAGGATACAGACTGAGTAAACAGACTAAAAGTTTCTCCTGCAAACCGTTCTTTGGGCTACATGAACGAAAGTCTCTCCACATGCTCTGTTCTGAGAAATAATTGTGTGAGAAAGCTGTCCTTCAACTAGCTTGTTGGGAACACAAAGTTCCTTTTCATTTGCAAACTACACTCCATACATATATATGTTGAGGAACTAGCTCCAACTCGGTTTTACAGTGAAAACTGCAGGAACTTCAAACCGGCAGTAGGAAAGAGACTGAGAAACCAGAGTAAAAGTTTCTCCTGCAACCCTTTCCATTTTTGCTAGATAAACGAAAGTCTCTCCACATGCTCAGTTCTGAGAGATAAGTGTGTGTGAAAGCCATCCCTCACCTAACTTGTGGGGAACAAAAAGTTCCTTTTCATTTGCAAAATACACTCCATATATATATATAGGGAGGTACTAGCTCCAACTCGGTTTTACAGTGAAAACTGCAGGAACTTCAATCCGGCACCAGGAAACATATTGAAAAACCAGTGTAAAAGTTCCTCCTGCAACCCGTGCCTTTGTGCCAGATGAATGAAATTCTCTCCACATACTCATTTCTGAGAGAAATTTGTGTGTGAAAACCGTCCTTCACCTAGCTTGTTGGGAACACAAAGTTCCTTTTCAGTTGCTAACTACATAGCATACACATATATGGGGATGTACTAGCTCCAACTCGGTTTTACAGTGAAAACTGCAAGAACATCAAACCGGCACTGGGAAACAGACTGAGAAACCACAATAAAGTTTCTTCTGCAATCCGTTCCCTTTGTGCTAGATGAACGAAAGTCTCTCCACATGCTCAGTCCTGAGAGATAAGTGTTTGTGAAAGCCATCCCTCACCTAGCTTGTGGGGAACACAAAGTTCCATTTCAGATGCAAACTACACTGCATACATATATATGGGGAGGTACAAGCTCCAACTCGGTTTTACAGTGTAAACTGCAGAAACTTCCTACCGGCACTTGGAAACAAACTGAGAAACCATAGAAAATGTTTCCCCTGCAACCCGTTCCCTTTGGGTTAGATGAACGAAAGTCTCTCCACATGCTCAGTTCTGAGAGATAAGTGTGTGTGAAAGCCGGACTTCACCAAGCTTGTTGGTAACACAAAGTTCCCTTTCAATTGCAAACAACACTCCATATATATATACGGGGTTGTCCTAGCTCCACATCGGTTTTACAGTGAAAACTGCTGGAACTTCTAACAGGCATTAGGAAACAGACTGAGTAACCAGACAAAAATTTCTTCTGCAACTAGTTCCATTTGGTTTAGATGAACGAACGTCTCTCCACATGCTCAGATCTGAGAGATACATGTGTGTGAAATCCGTCCTTCACCTAGCTTGTTGGGAATACAAAGTTCCTTTCAGTTGCACACTACATTCCATACATTTATATTGGGATGTAGTAGCTCCAACTCGATTTTACTGTGAAAACTGCAAGAACTTCAAACCGGCACTACGAAACAGAATGAGAAACCAGAGTAAAAGTTTCCCCTGCAACCCGTTCTCTTTGTGCTAGATGAATGAACGTCTCTCCACATGCTCAGTTTTGAGAGATATGTGTGTGTGAAAGACGTCTTTCACCTAGCTTGTTGGGAACACAAAGTTCCATTTCAGTTGCAAACAACACTCCTTACATATATATGGGGAGGTACTAGTTCCAAATCCGTTTTACACTGAAAACTGCAGGAACTTCCTACCGGCACTAGGAAACAGACTGAGAAACCACAGTAAAAGTTTCTCCTGCAACACGTTCCCTTTGTGCTAGATGAACGAACGTCTCTCCACATGCTCATTTCTGAGAGATAATTGTGTGTCAAAGCCGTCCTTCACCTAGCTTGTTGGGAATACAAAGATCCTTTCAGTTGCAAACTACACTCCATACATATATATTGGGATGTACTAGCTGCAAATCGGTTTTACAGTGAAAACTGCAAGAACTTCAAACCGTCACTAGGAAACAGACTGAGAAAACAGAGAAAAAGTTTCTCCAGCAACCCGTTCCCTTTGTGCTAGATGAACGATCGTCTCTCCACATGCTCTTTTCTGAGAGATAATTGTGTGTGAAAGCCGTCCTTCACCTAGCTTGTTGGGAATACAAAGTTCCTTTCAGTTGTATACTACAATCCATACATATATATTGGGATGTACTAGCTCCAACTCGGTTTTATAGTGAAAACTGCAAGAACTTCAAACCGGCACTAGGAAACAGACTGAGAATCCAGAGTAAAAATTTGTACTGCATCCCGTTCCATTTGTGCTAAATGAACGAAAGACTCTCCACATGCTCAGTTCTGAGAGATAAGTGTGTGTGAAAGCCGTCCTTCATCTAGCTTGTTGGGAATACAAAGTTCCTTTCAGTTGTATACTACAATCCATACATATATATTGGGATGTACTAGCTCCAACTCGGTTTTATAGTGAAAACTGCAAGAAATTCAAACCGGCACTAGGAAACAGACTGAGAATCCAGAGTAAAAATTTCTACTGCATCCCGTTCCATTTGTGCTAAATGAACGAAAGACTCTCCACATGCTCAGTTCTGAGAGATAAGTGTGTGTGAAAGCCGTCCTTCAACTAGCTTGTTGGGAACACAAAGTTCCTTTCAAGTTGCAAACTACAGTCCATACATATATATGGGGTGGTACTAGCTCCAACTCTGTTTTAATGTGAATTCTGCAGGAACTTCAAACTGGCACTAGGAAACACACTGAGAAACCTGAGATAAAGTTTCTCCTGCAACCCGTTCCATTTTTGCTAGATGAACGAACGTCTCTTCACATGCTCAGTACTGAGAGATAAGTGTGTGTGAAATCCGGGCTACACCTAGCTTTTTGGGAACACAAATGTTCCTTTTCATTTGCAAACTACACTCCATACATATATATGAGGATGTACTAGCTCCAAATCGTTTTTACATAGAAATCTGCTGGAACTTCTATCAGGCATTAGGAACAGACTGAGAAACCAGACAAAAATTTCTCCTGCAAATCGTTCCATTTGTGTTAGATGAACGAACGTCTCTCCACATGCTCAATTCTGAGAGATACGTGCGTGTGAAAGCCGTCCTTCACATAGCTTGTTGGGAATACAAAGTTCCTTTCAGTTGCATACAACACTCCATACATATATATTGGTATATACTAGCTCCAAATCGGTTTTACTGTGAAAACTGCAGTAACTTCAAATCGGCACTAGGAAACAGACTAAGAAACCAGAGTAAAAGTTTCTCCTGCAACCCGTTCCCTTATTGCTAGATGAATGAACGTCTCTCCACATGCTCATTTCTGAGAGATAAGTGTGTGTGAAAGCCGTCCTTCACCTAGATTTTTGGGAACACAAAGGTCCTTTTCAGATGCAAACTAAAATCCATACATATATATGGGGTGGTACTAGCTCCAACTCAATTTTACAGTGAAAACTGCAGGAACTTCTAACCGGCACTAGGAAACATACAGAGAAACCAGAGTAAAAAATTCTCCTGCAAACTGTTCCTCTTGTGCTAGATGAACGAACGTCTCTCCACATGCTCTGTTCTGAGAGATAAGTGTGTGTGAAAGCCGTTCTTCACCTAGTTTGTTAGGAACACAAAATTCCTTTTTAGTTGCAAACTACAATCCATACATTTATATGGGGAGGTAATAGCTCCAACTCCATTTTACAGTGAAAACTGCAGGAACTTCAAACAGGCACTAGGAAACAGACTAGAAACCAGAGAAATAGTTTCTCCTGCAACCAATTCCCTTTCTGCAAGTTGAACGAACGTCTCTCCACATGCTCAGTTCTGAGAGATATGTGTGTGTGAACGCCGTCTTTCACCTAGCTGGTTGGGAACACAAAGATCCTTTTCAGTGGCAAACTAGACTCCATACATATATATGTGGAGGTACAAGCTCCAACTCGCTTTTACAGTGAAAACTGCAGTAACTTCAAACCGGCACTAGGAAACAGACTGAGAAAACATAGTAAAAGTTTCTCCTGCAAACCGTTCCCTTTGTGCTAAATGAACGAACCTCTCTCCACATGCTCTATTCTGAGAAATAATTGTGTGTGAAAGCCGTCCTTAACCTAGCTTTTTGGGAACACAAAATTCTTTTTCAGTGTCTAACTACACTCCATATATATATATGGGGAGGTACTAGCTCCAACTCGGGGTTACAGTGAAAAATGCATGAAATTCAAACCAGCACTAGGAAACATACTGAGAAACCAGAGTAAAAGTTTCTCCTGCAAACCTTTCAGTTTGTGCTAGATGAAAGAACTTCTCTACACATGCTCATTACTGAAACATAAGTTTGTGTGAAAGCTGTCCTTCACCTAGCTTGTTGGGAACACAACGTTCCTTTCAGTTGCGAACTACACTCCATACATATATATGGGGAGGTACTAGCTCCAACTCAGTTTTAAAGTGAAAACTGCAGGAACTTCAAACCGGCAGTAAGAAAGAGACTGAGAAAACACAGAAAAGTTTCTTCTGCAAACCTTTCCCTTTGTGCTAGATGAACGAAAGTCTCTCCACATGATCAGTACTGAGAGATAAGAGTGTGTGAAAGCCGTCGTTCAATTAGCTTGTTGGGAACACAAAGTTACTTTCCATTTGCAATCTACACTCCATAAATATATATCTGGTGGTACTAGCTCCAATTCGGTATTACAGTGAAAACTGCAGGAACTTCTAACAGGCACTAGGAAACAAACTGAGAAACCAGAGTAAAAGTTTCTCCTGCAACCCATTCCCTTTGTGCTAGATGAACGAACGTCTCCCCACATGCTCATTTCTGAGAGAAAATTGTGTGTGAAAGCCGTCCTTCACCTACATTGTTGGGAACACAAAGTTCCTTTTCAGGTACAAACAACACTCCATATATATATATGGGGATATAAGACCTCCAAATCTGTTTTACAATAAAAAATGCAGGAACTTCAACACGGCACTTGGAAACAGACCGAGAAACTGGAGTCAAAGTTTCTCCTGCAACACGTTCCCTGTGTGCTTGATGAACGAACGTCTCTCCACATGCTCATTTCTGAGAGAAAATTGTGTGTGAAAGCCGTCATTCACCTAGATTGTTTGAACACAAAGTTCCTTTTCAGTTGAAAACTACAATCCATACATATTTATGGGGAGGTACTAGCTCCAACTCCATTTTACAGTGAAAACTGCAGGAACTTCAAACAGGCACTAGGAAACAGACTAGAAACCAGAGAAATAATTTCTCCTGCAACCAGTTCCTTTTCTGCAAGATGAATGAACGTCTCTCCATATGCTCTGTTCTGAGCGATAATTATGTGTGAAAGCCGTCCTTCACCTAGCTTGTTGGGAACCCAAAATTACTTTTCATTTGCAAACTACACTATATACATATATATGGGGATGTACTAGCTCAAACTCTGTTTTACAGTGAAATGTGCAGGAAATTCAAACAGGCACTAGGAATCAGACTGAGAATCCAGAGTAAAAATTCTCCTGAAAACCGTTCCTTTTGTGATAGATGAACGAACGACTCTCCACACGCTCAGTTCAGAGAAATAAGTGTGTGTGAAAGCCGTCCTTCACCCAGCTTGTTGGGAACACAAAGTTCCTTTTCAGTTGCAAATATCAGTCCATACATTTATATGGGGAGGTACTAGCTCCAACTCGGTTTTACAGTGAAAACAGCAGGAAATCCTAACCGGCACTAGGAAACAGACTGAGAAACCAGAGTAAAAGTTTCTCCTGCAACCCGTTCCCTTTGTGCTGGATGAAAGAACTTCTCTCCACATGCTGATTTCTGAGAGATAAGTGTGTTTGAAAGCTCTATTTCACCTAGCTTATTGGGAACACTAAGTTCCTTTTCAGTTGCAATCTACAATCCATACATATATATGTGTTGGTACTAGCTCCAATTCGCTTTTACAGTGAAACTGCAGGAACTTCTAACCGGCACTAGGAAACATACAGAGAATCCAGAGTAAAAGATTCACCTGCAAACCGTTCCTCTTGTGCTAGATGAACGAACGTCTCATCACATGCTCTGTTCTGAGAGATAAGTGTGTGTGAAAGCCTTTCTTCACCTAGTTTGTTGGGAACACAAAGTTCCTTTTCAGTTGCAAATATCAGTCCATACATTTATATGGGGAGTTAATAGCTCCAACTCGGTTTTACAGTGAAAACTGCAGGAAATTCAAACAGGCACTAGGAAACACACTAGAAACCAGAGAAATAGTTTCTCCTGCAACCAGTTCCCTTTCTGCAAGATGAACGAACCTCTCTCCACATGCTCAATTCTGAGAGATAAGTGTGTGTGAATGCCGTCTTTCACCTAGCTGGTTGGGAACACAAAGATCCTTTTCAGTGGCAAACTACACTCCATACATATATATGGGGAGGTACAAGCTCCAACTCGGTTTTACAGTGAATTCTGCAGGAACTTCTAACCGGCACTAGGAAACAGACTGAGAAACCATAGTAAAAGTTTCTCCTGCAAACCGTTCCCTTTGTGCTAGATGAACGAACCTCTCTCCACATGCTGTATTCTGAGAAATAATTGTGTGTGAAAGCCGTCCTTAACCTAGCTTTTTGGGAACACAAAGTTCTTTTTCAGTGTCTAACTACACTCCATATATATATAAGGGGAAGTACTAGCTCCAACTCGGGGTTACAGTGAAAAATACAGGAATTTCAAACCAGCACTAGGAAACATACTGAGAATCCAGAGTAAAAGTTTCTCCTGCAATCCTTTCAGTTTGTGCTAGATGAAAGAACTTCTCTCCACATGCTCATTACTGAGACATAAGTTTGTGTGAAAGCTGTCCTTCACCTAGCTTGTTGGGAACACAACGTTCCTTTCAGTTGCAAACTACACTCCATACATATATATGGCGAGGTACTAGATCCAACTCTGTTTTAAGTGAAAACTGCAGGAACTTCAAACCGGCACTTAGAAAGAGACTGAGAAAACACAGAAAAGTTTCTTCTGCCAACCTTTCCCTTTGTGCTAGATGAACGAAAGTCTCTCCACATGATCAGTTCTGAGAGATAAGTGTGTGTGAAAGCCGTCGTTCAACTAGCTTGTTGGGAACACAAAGTTCCTTTTCATTTGCAATCTACACTCCATAAATATATATCTGGTGGTACTAGCTCCAATTCGGTATTACAGTGAAAACTGCAGGAACTTCTAACAGGCACTAGGAAACAAACTGACAAACCAGAGTTAAAGTTTCCCCTGCAACCCGTTCCCTTTGTGCTAGATGAACGAACGTCTCTCCACATGCTCATTTCTGAGAGAAAAGTGTGTGTGAAAGCCGTCCTTAACATAGATTGTTGGGAACACAAAGTTCTTTTTCAGTTGCAATCTACAATCCATACATATATATGGGTTGGTACTAGCTCCAATTCGGTTTTACAGTGAAAACTGCAGGAACTTCTAACCTGCACTAGGAAACAGACTGAGAAACCAGAGTAAAAGATTCTCCTGCAAACCGTTCCTCTAGTGCTAGATGAACGAACGTCTCTCCACATGCTCTGTTCTGAGAGATAAGTGTGTGTGAAAGCCGTTCTTCACCTAGTTTGTTAGGAACACAAAATTCCTTTTTAGTTGCCAACTACAATTCATACATTTATATGGGGAGGTAATAGCTCCAACTCGGTTTTATAGTGAAAACTGCAAGAACTTCAAACCGGCACTAGGAAACAGACTGAGAAACCAGAGTAAAAATTTCTCCTGCAACCCGTTCCATTTGTGCTAGATGAACGAAAGACTCTCCACATGCTCAGTTCTGAGAGATAAGTGTGTGTGAAAGCCGTCCTTCAACTAGCTTGTTGGGAACACAAAGTTCCTTTCAAGTTGCAAACTACACTCCATACATATATATGGTGTGGTACTAGCTCCAACTCTGTTTTAAAGTGAATTCTGCAGGAACTTCAAACCGGCACTAGGAAACACACTGAGAAACCAGAGATAAAGTTTCTCCTGCAAACCGTTCCATTTTTGCTAGATGAAGGAACGTCTCTTCACATGCTCAGTTCTGAGAGATAAGTGTGTGTGAAAGCCGGGCTACACCTAGCTTTTTGGGAACACAAAGTTCCTTTTCATTTGCAAACTACACTCCATACATATATATGAGGATGTACTAGCTCCAAATCGGTTTCACAGTGAAATCTGCTGGAACTTCTATCAGGCATTAGGAAACAGACTGAGAAACTAGACAAAAATTTCTCCTGCAAATCGCTCCATTTGTGTTAGATGAATGAACGTCTCTCCACATGCTCAATTCTGAGAGATACGTGTGTGTGAAAGCCGTCCTTCACATAGATTGTTGGGAATACAAAGTTCCTTTCAGTTGCATACTACACTCCATACATATATATTGGTATATACTAGCTCCAAATCGGTTTTACTGTGAAAACTGCAAGAACTTCAAACCGGAACTAGGAAACAGATTGAGAAACCAGAGTAAAAGTTTCTCCTGCAACCCGTTCCCTTTGTGCTAGATGAACGAATGTCTCTCCACATGCTAAGATCTGAGAGATAAGTGTGTGTGAAAGCCGTCTTTCACCTAGCTAGCTGGGAAAACAATGTTCCTTTTCAGATACAAACTACACTCCTTACATATATATGCGGAGGTACTAGCTCCAAATCTGTTTTACAGTGAAAACTGCAGGAACTTCAAACCGGCAATAGGAAAAAGACAGAGAAACCAGATAAAAAGTTTCTACTGCAACCCGTTCCATTTGTGCTAGATGAACGAACGTCTCTCCACATGCTCAGTTCTGAGAGATAAGTGTGTGTGAAAGCCGTATTTCACCTAGCTTGTTGGGAACACAAAGTTCCTTTTCAGTTGCAAACTACAGTCCATACATTTATATGGGGTGGTACTAGCTCCAACTCGGTTTTACAGTGAAAACTGCAGGAACTTCTAACCGGCACTAGGAAACATACAGAGAAACCAGAGTAAAAGATATCCCTGCAATCAGTTCCTCTTGTGCTAGATGAATGAACGTCTCTCCACATGCTCTGTTCTGAGAGATAAGTGTGTGTGAAAGCCGTTCTTCACCTAGTTTGTTGGGAACACAAAGTTCCTTTTCAGTTGCAAATATCAGTCCATACATTTATATGGGGAGGTACTAGCTCCAACTCGGTTTTACAGTGAAAACAGCAGGAAATCCTAACCGGCACTAGGAAACAGACTGACAAACCAGAGTAAATGTTTCTCCTGCAACCCGTTCCCTTTGTGCTGGATGAAAGAACTTCTCTCCACATGCTGATTTCTGAGAGATAAGTGTGATTGAAAGCTGTATTTCACCTAGCTTATTGGGAACACTAAGTTCCTTTTCAGTTGTAATCTACAATCCATAAATATATATGTGTTGGTACTAGCTCCAATTCTGTTTTACAGTGAAAACTGCAGGAACTTCTAACCGGCACTAGGAAACATACAGAGAAACCAAAGTAAAAGATTCTCCTGCAAACCGTTCCTCTTGTGCTAGATGAACTAACGTCTCTCCACATGCTCTGTTCTGAGAGATAAGTGTGTGTGAAAGCAGTTCTTCACCTAGTTTGTTAGGAACACAAAATTCCTGTTTAGTTGCAAACTACAATCCATACATTTATATGGGGAGGTACTAGCTCCAAATCCATTTTACAGTGAAAACTGCAGGAAATTCAAACAGGCACTATGAAACAGACTAGAAACCAGAGATATAGTTTCTCCTGCAACCAGTTCCCTTTCTGCAAGATGAACGAACGTCTCTCCACATGCTCAATTCTGAGAGATAAGTGTGTGTGAATGCTGTCTTTCACCTAGCTGGTTGGGAAGACAAAGATCCTTTTCAGTGTCAAAATACACTCCATACATATATATGTGGAGGTACAAGCTCCAACTCGGTTTTACAGTGAAATCTGCAGGAACATCAAACCAGCACTAGGAAACAGACTGAGAAACCATAGTAAAAGTTTCTCCTGCAAACCGTTCCCTTTGTTCTAGATGAACGAACCTCTCTCCACCTGCTCTATTCTGAGAAATAATTGTGTGTGAAAGCCGTCCTTAACCTAGCTTTTTGGGAACACAGAATTCTTTTTCAGTGTCTAACTACACTCCATACATATATAAGGGGAAGTACTAGCTCCAACTCGGGGTTACAGTGAAAAATGCAGGAATTTCAAACCAGCACTAGGAAACATACTGAGAAACCAGAGTAAAAGTTTCTCCTGCAATCCTTTCAGTTTGTGCTAGATGAAAGAACTTCTCTCCACATGCTCATTACTGAGACATAAGTTTGTGTGAAAGCTGTCCTTCACCTAGCTTGTTGGGAACACAACGTTCCTTTCAGTTGCAAACTACACTCCATACATATATATGGCGAGGTACTAGCTCCAACTCTGTTTTAAAGTGAAAACTGCAGGAACTTCAAACCAGCACTTGGAAAGAGACTGAGAAAACACAGAAAAGTTTCTTCTGCCAACCTTTCCCTTTGTGCTAGATGAACGAAAGTCTCTCCACATGATCAGTTCTGAGAGATAAGTGTGTGTGAAAGCCGTCATTCAACTAGCTTGTTGGGAACACAAAGTTCCATTTCATTTGCAATCTACACTCCATAAATATATATCTGGTGGCACTAGCTCCAATTCGGTATTACAGTGAAAACTGCAGGAACTTCTAACAGGCACTAGGAAACAAACTGAGAAACCAGAGTAAAAGTTTCTCCTGCAACCAGTTCCCTTTGTGCTAGATGAACGAACGTCTCTCCACATGCTCATTTCTGAGAGAAAAGTGTGTGTGAAAGCCGTCCTTAACCTAGATTGTTGGGAACACAAAGTTCCTTTTCAGTTGCAATCTACAATCCATACATATATATGGGTTGGTACTAGCTCCAATTCGGTTTTACAGTGAAAACTGCAGGAACTTCTAACCTGCACTAGGAAACAGACTGAGAAACCAGAGTAAAAATTTCTCCTGCAACCCGTTCCATTTGTGCTAGATGAACGAAAGACTCTCCACATGCTCAGTTCTGAGAGATAAGTGAGTGTGAAAGCCGTCCTTCAACTAGCTTGTTGGGAACACAAAGATCCTTTCAAGTTGCAAACTACACTCCATACATATATATGGGGTGGTACTAGCTCCAACTCTGTTTTAAAGTGAATTCTGCAGGAACTTCAAACTGGCACTAGGAAACACAATGAGAAACCAGAGATAATGTTTCTCCTGCAAACCGTTCCATTTTTGCTAGATGAAGGAACGTCTCTTCACATGCTCAGTTCTGAGAGATAAGTGTGTGTGAAAGCCGGGCTACACCTAGCTTTTTGGGAACACAAAGTTCCTTTTCATTTGCAAACTACACTCCATACATATATATGAGGATGTACTAGCTCCAAATCGGTTTTACAGTGAAATCTGCTGGAACTTCTATCAGGCATTAGGAAACAGACTGAGAAACTTGACAAAAATTTCACCTGCAAATCGTTCCAATTGTGTTAGATGAATGAACGTCTCTCCACATGCTCAATTCTGAGAGATACGTGTGTGTGAAAGCCGTCCTTCACATAGCTTGTTGGGAATACAAAGTTCCTTTCAGTTGCATACTACACTCCATACATATATATTGGTATATACTAGCACCAAATCGGTTTTACTGTGAAAACTGCTAGAACTTCAAACCGGAACTAGGAAACAGAATGAGAAATCAGAGTAAAAGTTTCTCCTGCAACCCGTTCCCTTTGTGCTAGATGAACGAAAGTCTCTCCACATGCTAAGTTCTGAGAGATAAGTGTGTGTGAAAGCCGTCTTTCACCTAGCTAGTTGGGAAAACAATGTTCCTTTTCAGATACAAACTACACTCCTTACATGTATATGCGGAGGTACTAGCTCCAAATCTGTTTTACAGTGAAAACTGCAGGAACTTCAAACCGGCAATAGGAAAAAGACAGAGAAACCAGACAAAAAGTTTCTACTGCAACCCGTTCCATTTGTGCCAGATGAACGAACGTCTCTCCACATGCTCTGATCTGAGAGATAAGTGTGTGTGAAAGCCGTATTTCACCTAGCTTGTTGGGAACACAAAGTTCCTTTTCAGTTGCAAACTACAGTCCATACAAATATATGGGGAAGTACTTTCTACACCTCGGTTTTACAGTGAAAACTGCAAGAACTTCAAACCGGCCCTAGGAAACAGACTGAGAAACCAGAGTAAAAGTTACTCCTGCAACCCGTGCCATTTGTGCTAGATGAACGAACGTCTCTCCACCTGCTCAGTTCTGAGAGTTAAGAGTGTGTGAAATCCGTCTTTCACCTTGCTTGTTGTGACACAAATTTCCTTTTCAGTTGAAAATTACACTCCTTACATATATATGGGTATGTACTAGCTGCAAATCGGTTTTACAGTGAAAAGTGCAGGAACTTCAAAACGGCCCTAGGAAACAGACTGAGAAACCAGAGTAAAAGTTTCTCCTGCAACACGTTCCCATTGTGCTAGATGAACGAACGTTTTTCCACATGCTCAGTTCTGAGAGATAATTGTGTGTGAAAGCCGTCTTTCACCTAGGTTTTTGGGAACACAAAGTTCTTTTTCAGTTGCAACATACACTCCTTACATATATATGGGGAGGTACTAGCTCCAACTCTGTTTTACAGTGAAAACTGCAGGAAGTTCAAACCGGCCATATGAATCAGATTGAGAAACCTGAGTAAAAGTTTCTCCTGCATCCCTTTCCATTTGTGCTATATAAACGATCGTCTCTCCACATGCTCTGTTCTGAGAGATAATTGTGTGTGAAAGCCTTCCTTCACCTAGCTTGTTGGGTATACAAAGTTCCTTTCAGTGGCATACTACACTCCATACATATATATTGGTATGTACTAGCTCCAACTCGGTTTTACAATGAAAACTGCAAGAAATTCAAACCGGAACTAGGAAACAGACTGAGAAACCAGAGAAAAATTTCTCCTGCAAACCGTTCCCTTTGTGCTAGATGAACGAAAGTCTCTACACATGCTCATTTCTGAGAGATAAGTGTGTGTGAAAGCCGGTCTTCAGCTAGCTCTTTGGGAACACAAAGTCCCTTTTCATTTGCAAACTACACTCCATACATATATATGGAGATGTACTAGCTCCAAATCGGTTTTACAGTGAAAACTGCTGGAACTTCTAACAGGCATTAGGAAACAGACTGAGAAACCAGATATAGATTTCACCTGCAACCCGTTCCATTTGTGTTAGATGAACGAAAGTCTCTCCACATGCTCAGTTCTGAGAGATACGTGTGTGTGAAAGCCGTTCTTCACCTAGCTTGTTGGGAATACATAGTTCCTTTCAGTTGCATACTACACTCCATACATATATATTGGGATATACTAGCTCCAACTCGGTTTTACAGTGAAAACTGCAAGAACTTCAAACCGGCACTAGGAAACAGACTGAGAAACCAAAGAAATAGTTTCCCCTGCAACCCGTTCCCTTTGTGCTAGATGAACGAACGTCTCTCCCCATGCTCAATTTTGAGAGAATATTGTGTGTGAAAGTCGTCCTTCAACTATCTTGTTGGGAATACATAGTTCCTTTCAGTGGCATACTACACTCCATACATATATATTGGTATGTACTAGCCCCAACTCGGTTTTACAGTGAAAATTGCAAGAACTTCAAACCGGAACTAGGAAACAGACTGAGAAACCAGAGAAAAATTTCTCCTGCAACCCGTTCCCTTTGTGCTAGATGAACGAAAGTCTCTCCACATGCTCAGTTCTGAGAGATAAGTGTGTGTGAAAGACGGTCTTCACCTAGCTTGTTGGGAACACAAAGTCCCTTTTCATTTGCAAACTACACTCCATACATATATATGGAGATGTACTAGCTCCAAATCGGTTTTACAGTGAAAACTGCTGGAACTTCTAACAGGAATTAGGAAACAGACTTAGAAACCAGATAAAAATTTCACCTGCAACCCGTTCCATTTGTGTTAGATGAACGAAAGTCTCTCCACATGCTCAGTTCTGAGAGATACGTGTGTGTGAAAGCCGTTCTTCACCTAGCTTGTTGGGAATACATAGTTCCTTTCAGTTGCATACTACACTCCATACATATATATTGGGATATACTAGCTCCAACTCGGTTTTACAGTGACAACTGCAAGAACTTCAAACCGGCACTAGGAAACAGACTGAGAAACCAGAGAAATAGTTTCCCCTGCAAACCGTTCCCTTTGTGCTAGATGAACGAACGTCTCTCCACATGCTCAGTTTTGAGAGATAATTGTGTGTGAAAGTCGTCCTTCACCTAGCTTGTTGGGAATACATAGTTCCTTTCAGTGGCATACTACACTCCATACATATATATTGGTATGTACTAGCTCCAACTCGGTTTTACAGTGAATACTGCAAGATCTTCAAACCGGAACTAGGAAACAGACTGAGAATCCAGAAAAAAATTTCTCCTGCAAACCGTTCCCTTTGCGCTGTATGAACGAAAGTCTCTCCACATGCTCAGTTGTGAGAGAAATGTGTGTGTGAAAGCCGGGCTTCAACTAGCTTGTTGGGAACACAAAGTTCCTTTTCATTTGCAAACTACACTCCATACATATATATGGGGTGGTACTAGCTCCAACTCTGTTTTAAAGTGAATTCTGCAGGAACTTCAAACCGGCACTAGGAAACAGACTGAGAAACCAGAGTAAAATTTCTCCTGCAAACCGTTCCCTTTGTGCTAGATGAACGAACGTCTCTCCACATACTCAGTTCTGAGTTATAATTGTGTGTGAAAGCCGTCTTTCACCTAGCTTGTTGGGAACACAAAGTTCCTTTTCATTTGCAAACTACACTCCTTTCATATATATGGGGAGGTACTAGCTCCAACTCTGTTTTACAGTGAAAACTGCAAGAAGTTCAAACCGGCAATAGGAAACAGACTGAGAAACCAGAGTAAAAGTTTCTCCTGCAACCCTTTCCCTTTGTGCTAGATAAACGAAAGTCTCTACACATGCTCAGTTTTGAGAGATAATTGTGTGTGAAAGTCGTCCTTCACCTAGCTTGTTAGGAATACAAAGTTCCTTTCAGTGGCATACTACACTCCATACATATATATTGGTATGTACTAGCTCCAACTCGGTTTTACAGTAAATACTGCAAGAACTTCAAACCGGAACTAGGAAACAGACTGAGAAACCAGAGAAAAATTTCTCCTGCAAACCGTTCCCTTTGCGCTGGATGAACGAAAGTCTCTCCACATGCTCAGTTCTGAGAGAAAAGTGTGTGTGAAAGCCGGGCTTCACCTAGCTTGTTGGGAACACAAAGTTCCTTTTCATTTGCAAACTACACTCCATACATATATATGGGGTTGTACTAGCTCCAAATCGTTTTTACAGTGAAAACTGCAAGAACTTCAAACCGGCACTAGGAAACAGACTGATAATCCAGAGAAAAATTTCTCCTGCAACCCGTTCCATTTGTGCTAGATGAACGAACGTCTCTCCACATGCTCAATTCTGAGAGAAACGTGTGTGTGAAAGCCGTTCTTCACCTAGCTTGTTGGGAATACAAAGTTCCTTTCAGTTGCATACTACAATCCATACATATATATTGTTATGTACTAGCTCCAACTCGGTTTTGCAGTGAAAACTGCAAGAAATTCAAACCGGCACTAGGAAACAGACAGAGAAACCAGAGTAAAAATTTCTCCTGCAACCCAATCCCTATGTGCTAGATGAACAAAAGACTCTCCACATGCTCAGTTCTGAGAGATAAGTGTGTGTGAAAGCCGTCCTTCAACTAGCTTGTTGGGAACACAAAGTTCCTTTCAAGTTGCCAACTACACTCCATACATATATATGGGGTGGTACTAGCTCCAAATCTGTTTTAAAGTGAATTCTGCAGGAACTTCAAACCGGCACTAGGAAACACATTGAGAAACCAGAGTAAGAGTTTCTCCTGCAACCCGTTCCCTTTTTGCTAAATGAACGAATGTCTCTCCACATGCTCAGTTCTGAGAGTTAAGTGTGTGTGAAATCCGCATTTCACCTTGCTTCTTGGGAACACAAAGTTCCTTTTCAGTTGCAAACTACACTCCTTACATATATATGGGGAGGTACTAGCTGCAAATCGGTTTTACATTGAAAACTGCTGGAACTTCACACCGGCACTAGGAAACAGACTGAGAAACCAGAGTAAAATTTCTCCTGCAAACCGTTCCCTTTGTGCTAGATGAACGAACGTCTCTCCACATGCTCAGTTCTGAGAGATAATTGTGTGTGAAAGCCGTCTTTCACCTAGGTTTTTGGGAACACAAAGTTCTTTTTCAGTTGCAACATACACTCCTTACATATATATGGGGAGGTACTAGCTCCAACTCTGTTTTACAGTGAAAACTGCAGGAAGTTCAAACCGGCCATATGAATCAGATTGAGAAAACTGAGTAAAAGTTTCTCCTGCATCCCTTTCCTTTTGTGCTATATAAACGATCGTCTCTCCACATGCTCTGTTCTGAGAGATAATTGTGTGTGAAAGCCTTCCTTCACCTAGCTTGTTGGGTATACAAAGTTCCTTTCAGTGGCATACTACACTCCATACATATATATTGGTATGTACTAGCCCAACTCGGTTTTACAATGAAAACTGCAAGAAATTCAAACTGGAACTAGGAAACAGACTGAGAAACCAGAGAAAAATTTCTCCTGCAAACCGTTCCCTTTGTGCTAGATGAACGAAAGTCTCTACACATGCTCATTTCTGAGAGATAAGTGTGTGTGAAAGCCGGTCTTCACCTAGCTTGTTGGGAACACAAAGTCCCTTTTCATTTGCAAACTACACTCCATACAGATATATGGAGATGTACTAGCTCCAAATCGGTTTTACAGTGAAAACTGCTGGAACTTCTAACAGGCATTAGGAAACAGACTGAGAAACCAGATATAGATTTCACCTGCAACCCGTTCCATTTGTGTTAGATGAACGAAAGTCTCTCCACATGCTCAGTTCTGAGAGATACGTGTGTGTGAAAGCCGTTCTTCACCTAGCTTGTTGGGAATACATAGTTCCTTTCAGTTGCATACTACACTCCATACATATATATTGGGATATACTAGCTCCAACTCGGTTTTACAGTGAAAACTGCAAGAACTTCAAACCGGCACTAGGAAACAGACTGAGAAACCAGAGAAATAGTTTCCCCTGCAACCCGTTCCCTTTGTGCTAGATGAACGAACGTCTCTCCACATGCTCAATTTTGAGAGAATATTGTGTGTGAAAGTCGTCCTTCACCTATCTTGTTGGGAATACATAGTTCCTTTCAGTGGCATACTACACTCCATTCATATATATTGGTATGTACTAGCCCCAACTCGGTTTTACAGTGAAAATTGCAAGAACTTCAAACCGGAACTAGGAAACAGACTGAGAAACCAGAGAAAAATTTCTCCTGCAACCCGTTCCCTTTGTGCTAGATGAACGAAAGTCTCTCCACATGCTCAGTTCTGAGAGATAAGTGTGTGTGAAAGACGGTCTTCACCTAGCTTGTTGGGAACACAAAGTCCCTTTTCATTTGCAAACTACACTCCATACATATATATGGAGATGTACTAGCTCCAAATCGGTTTTACAGTGAAAACTGCTGGAACTTCTAACCCGAATTAGAAAACAGACTTAGAAACCAGATAAAAATTTCACCTGCAACCCGTTCCATTTGTGTTAGATGAACGAAAGTCTCTCCACATGCTCAGTTCTGAGAGAAACGTGTGTGTGAAAGCCGTTCTTCACCTAGCTTGTTGGGAATACATAGTTCCTTTCAGTTGCATACTACACTCCATACATATATATTGGGATATACTAGCTCCAACTCGGTTTTACAGTGAAAACTGCAAGAACTTCAAACCGGCACTAGGAAACAGACTGAGAAACCAGAGAAATAGTTTCCCCTGCAACCCGTTCCCTTTGTGCTAGATGAACGAACGTCTCTCCACATGCTCAGTTTTGAGAGATAATTGTGTGTGAAAGTCGTCCTTCACCTAGCTTGTTGGGAATACATAGTTCCTTTCAGTGGCATACTACACTCCATACATATATATTGGTATGTACTAGCTCCAACTCGGTTTTACAGTGAATACTGCAAGATCTTCAAACCGGAACTAGGAAACAGACTGAGAATCCAGAAAAAAAATTCTCCTGCAAACCGTTCCCTTTCCGCTGTATGAACGAAAGTCTCTCCACATGCTCAGTTCTGAGAGAAAAGTGTGTGTGAAAGCCGGGCTTCAACTAGCTTGTTGGGAACACAAAGTTCCTTTTCATTTGCAAACTACACTCCATACATATATATGGGGTGGTACTAGCTCCAACTCTGTTTTAAAGTGAATTCTGCAGGAACTTCAAACCGGCACTAGGAAACAGACTGAGAAACCAGAGTAAAATTTCTCCTGCAAACAGTTCCTTTTGTGCTAGATGAACGAACGTCTCTCCACATACTCAGTTCTGAGTTATAATTGTGTGTGAAAGCCGTCTTTCACCTAGCTTGTTGGGAACACAAAGTTCCTTTTCAGTTGCAAACTACACTCCTTTCATATATATGGGGAGGTACTAGCTCCAACTCTGTTTTACAGTGAAAACTGCAAGAAGTTCAAACCGGCAATAGGAAACAGACTGAGAAACCAGAGTAAAAGTTTCTCCTGCAACCCTTTCCCTTTGTGCTAGATAAACGAAAGTCTCTCCACATGCTCAGTTTTGAGAGATAATTGTGTGTGAAAGTCGTCCTTCACCTAGCTTGTTAGGAATACAAAGTTCCTTTCAGTGGCATACTACACTCCATACATATATATTGGTATGTACTAGCTCCAACTCGGTTTTACAGTAAATACTGCAAGAACTTCAAACCGGAACTAGGAAACAGACTGAGAAACCAGAGAAAAATTTCTCCTGCAAACCGTTCCCTTTGCGCTGGATGAACGAAAGTCTCTCCACATGCTCAGTTCTGAGAGAAAAGTGTGTGTGAAAGCCGGGCTTCACCTAGCTTGTTGGGAACACAAAGTTCCTTTTCATTTGCAAACTACACTCCATACATATATATGGGGTTGTACTAGCTCCAAATCGTTTTTACACTGAAAACTGCAAGAACTTCAAACCGGCACTAGGAAACAGACTGATAATCCAGAGAAAAATTTCTCCTGCAACCCGTTCCATTTGTGCTAGATGAACGAACGTCTCTCCACATGCTGAATTCTGAGAGAAACGTGTGTGTGAAAGCCGTTCTTCACCTAGCTTGTTGGGAATACAAAGTTCCTTTCAGTTGCATACTACAATCCATACATATATATTGTTATGTACTAGCTCCAACTCGGTTTTGCAGTGAAAACTGCAAGAAATTCAAACCGGCACTAGGAAACAACAGAGAAACCAGAGTAAAAATTTCTCCTGCAACCCATTCCCTATGTGCTAGATGAACAAAAGACTCTCCACATGCTCAGTTCTGAGAGATAAGTGTGTGTGAAAGCCGCCCTTCAACTAGCTTGTTGGGAACACAAAGTTCCTTTCAAGTTGCAAACTACACTCCATACATATATATGGGGGTACTAGCTCCAAATCTGTTTTAAAGTGAATTCTGCAGGAACTTCAACCCGGCACTAGGAAACACATTGAGAAACCAGAGTAAGAGTTTCTCCTGCAACCCGTTCCCTTTTGCTAAATGAACGAATGTCTCTCCACATGCTCAGTTCTGAGAGTTAAGTTGTGTGAAATCCGCATTTCACCTTGCTTCTTGGGAACACAAAGTTCCTTTTCAGTTGCAAACTACACTCCTTACATATATATGGGGAGGTACTAGCTGCAAATCGGTTTTACATTGAAAACTGCTGGAACTTCACACCGGCACTAGGAAACAGACTGAGAAACCAGAGTAAAATTTCTCCTGCAAACCGTTCCCTTTGTGCTAGATGAACGAACGTCTCTCCACATGCTCAGTTCTGAGAGATAATTGTGTGTGAAAGCCGTCTTTCACCTAGCTTGTTGGGAACACAAAGTTCCTTTTCAGTTGCAAACTACACTCCTTACATATATATGGGGAGGTACTAGCACCAACTCTGTTTTACAGTGAAAACTGCAAGAAGTTCAAACCGGCAATAGGAAACAGACTGAGAAACCAGAGTAAAAGTTTCTCCTGCAAACCTTTCCGTTTGTGCTAGATAAAGGAAAGTCTCTCCACATGCTCAGTTTTGAGAGATAATTCTGTGTGAAAGTTGTCCTTCACCTAGCTTGTTGGGAATACAAAGTTCCTTTCAGTTTCATACTACACTCCATACATATATATTGGTATGTACTAGCTCCAACTCGGTTTTACAGTAAATACTGCAAGAACTTCAAACCGGCACTGGGAAACAGACTGAGAAACCACAATAAAAGTTTCTTCTGCAATCCGTTCCCTTTGCGCTGGATGAACGAAAGTCTCTCCACATGCTCAGTCCTGAGAGATAAGTGTTTGTGAAAGCCATCCCTCACCTAGCTTGTGGGGAACACAAAGTTCCATTTCAGATGCAAACTACACTGCATAAATATATATGGGGAGGTACAAGCTCCAACTCGGTTTTACAGTGTAAACTGAAGAAACTTCCAACCGGCACTAGGAAACATACTGAGAAACCAGAGAAAAAGTTTCTCCTGCAACCCGTTCCTTTGTGTTAGATGAACGAACGTCTCTCCACATGCTCAGTTCTGAGAGATAAGTGTGTGTGAAAGCCGGACTTCACCTAGCTTGTTGGGAACACAAAATTCCCTTTCAGTTGCAAACAACACTCCATATATATATATGGGTTTGTACTAGATCCACATCGGTTTTACAGTGAAAACTGCTGGAACTTCTAACAGGCATTAGGAAAAAGACTGAGAAACCAGACAAAAATTTCTTCTGCAACCCGTTACATTTGGTTTAGATGAACGAACGTCTCTCCACATGCTCATATCTGAGAGATACTTGTGTGTGAAATCCGTCCTTCAACTAGCTTGTTGGGAATACAAAGTTCCTTTAAGTTGCATACTACATTCCATACATATATATTTTGATGTAGTAGCTCCAGCTCGGTTCTACTGTGAAAACTGCAAGAACTTCAAACCGGCACTACGAAACAGAATGAGAAACCAGAGTAATAGTTTCCCCTACAACCCGTTCTCTTTGTGCTAGATGAATGAACGTCTCTCCACATGCTCAGTTCTGAGAGATAAGTGTGTGTGAAAGCCGTCTTTCACCCAGCTTGTTGGGAACACAAAGTTCCGTTTCAGTTGCAAACTACACTCCTTACATATATATGGGGAGGTACGAGTTCCAAATCCGTTTTACAGTGAAAAGTGCAGGAACTTCATACCGGCACTAGCAAACAGACTGAGAAACCAGAGTAAAAGTTTCTACTGCAACACGTTCCCTTTGTGCTAGATGAACGAACGTCTCTCCACCTGCTCAGTTCTGAGAGTTAAGTGTGTGTGAAATCCGTCTTTCACCTTGCTTGTTGGGACACAAAGTTCCTTTTCAGTTGAAACTACACTCCTTACATATATATGGGGATGTACTAGCTGCAAATCGGTTTTACAGTGAAAAGTGCAGGAACTTCAAACTGGCACTAGGAAACAGACTGAGAAACCAGAGAAAAAGTTTCTCCTGCAACACGTTCCCATTGTGCTAGATGAACGAACGTCTCTCCACATGCTCAATTCAGAGATAATTGTATGTGAAAGCCGCCTTCACCAAGCTTGTTGGGAATACAAAAATCCTTTCAGTTGCAAACTACACTCCATACATATATATTGGGATGTAATAGCTCCAAATCGGTTTTACAGTGAAAACTGCAAGAACTTCAAACCGGCACTAGGAAACAGACTGAGAAACCAGGGAAAAAGTTTCTCCAGCAAACAGTTCCCTTTGTGCTAGATGAACGAACGTCTCTCCACATGCTCATTTCTGAGAGATCATTGTGTGTGAAAGCCGTCCTTCACCTAGCTTGTTGGGAATACAAAGTTACTTTCAGTTGTATACTACAATCCATACATATATATTGGGATATACTAGCTCCAACTCGGTTTTATAGTGAAAACTGCAAGAACTTCAAACCGGCACTAGGAAACAGACTGAGAAACCAGAGTAAAAATTTCTCCTGCAACCCGTTCCATTTGTGCTAGATGAATGAAAGACTCTCCACATGATCAGTTCTGAGAGATAAGTGTGTGGGAAAGCCGTCCTTCAACTAGCTTGTTGGGAACACAAAGTTCCTTTCAAGTTGCAAACTACACTCCATACATATATATGGGATGGTACTAGCTCCAACTCTGTTTTAAAGTGAATTCTGCAGGAACTTCAAACCGGCACTAGGAAACACAATGAGAAACCAGAGATAATGTTTCTCCTGCAAACCGTTCCATTTTTGCTAGATGAAGGAACGTCTCTTCACATGCTCAGTTCTGAGAGATAATTGTGTGTGAAAGCCGGGCTACACCTAGCTTTTTGGGAACACAAAGTTCCTTTTCATTTGCAAACTACACTCCATACATATATATGAGGATGTACTAGCTCCAAATCGGTTTTACAGTGAAATCTGCTGGAACTTCTATCAGGCATTAGGAAACAGACTGAGAAACTAGACAAAAATTTCTCCTGCAAATCGTTCCATTTGTGCTAGATGAACGTACGTCTCTCCACCTGCTCATTTCTGAGAGTTATATGTGTGTGAAATCAGTCTTTCACCTTGCTTGATGGGACACAAATTTCCTTTTCAGTTGAAAACTACACTCCTTACATATATATGTGTATGTACTAGCTGCAAATCGGTTTTACAGTGAAAAGTGCAGGAACTTCAAAACGGCACTAGGAAACAGACTGAGAAACCAGAGTAAAAGTTTCTCCTGCAACACGGTCCCATTGTGCTAGATGAACGAACGTTTTTCCACATGCTCAGTTCTGAGAGATAATTGTGTGTGAAAGCCGTCTTTCACCTAGGTTTTTGGGAACACAAAGTTCTTTTTCAGTTGCAACATACACTCCTTACATATATATGGGGAGGTACTAGCTCCAACTCTGTTTTACAGTGAAAACTGCAGGAAGTTCAAACCGGCAATAGGAATGAGATTGAGAAACCTGAGTAAAAGTTTCTCCTGCAACCCTTTCCTTTGTGCTATATAAACGAACGTCTCTCCACATGCTCTGTTCTGAGAGATAATTGTGTGTGAAAGCCGTCCTTCACCTAGCTTGTTGGGAATACAAAGTTCCTTTCAGTGGCATACTACACTCCATACATATATATTGGTATGTACTAGCTCCAACTCGGTTTTACAGTGAAAACTGCAAGAACTTCAAAACGGAACTAGGAAACAGACTGAGAAACCAGAGAAAAATTTCTCCTGCAACCCGTTCCCTTTGTGCTAGATGAACGAACGTCTCTCCACATGCTCAGTTCTGAGAGATAAGTGTGTGTGAAAGCCGGGCTTCACCTAGCTTGTTGGGAACACAAAGTCCCTTTTCATTTGCAAACTACACTCCATACATATATATGGAGATGTACTAGCTCCAAATCGGTTTTACAGTGAAAACTGCTGGAACTTCTAACAGGCATTAGGAAACAGACTGAGAAACCAGATAAAAATTTCACCTGCAACCCGTTCCATTTGTGTTAGATGAACGAAAGTCTCTCCACATGCTCAGTTCTGAGAGATACGTGTGTGTGAAAGCCGTTCTTCACCTAGCTTGTTGGGAATACATAGTTCCTTTCAGTTGCATACTACACTCCATACATATATATTGGGATATACTAGCTCCAACTCGGTTTTACAGTGAAAACTGCAAGAAATTCCAACCGGCACTAGGAAACAGACTGAGAAACCAGAGTAAAAGTTTCCCCTGCAACCCGTTCCCTTTGTGCTAGATGAACGAACGTCTCACCACATGCTCAGTTTTGAGAGATAATTGTGTGTGAAAGTCGTCCTTCAACTAGCTTGTTGGGAATACAAAGTTCCTTTCAGTGGCATACTATACTCCATACATATATATTGGTATGTACTAGCTCCAACTCGGTTTTACAGTAAATACTGCAAGAACTTCAAACCGGAACTAGGAAACAGACTGAGAAACCAGAGAAAAATTTCTCCAGCAAACCGTTCCCTTTGCGCTGGATGAATGAAAGTCTTTCAACATGCTCAGTTCTGAGAGAAAAGTGTGTGTGAAAGCCGGGCTTCCCCTAGCTTTTTGGGAACACAAAGTTCCTTTTCATTTGCAAACTACACTCCATACATATATAAGGGGACGTATTAGCTCCAAATCGTTTTTACAGTGAAAACTGCTGGAACTTCTAACAGGCATTAGGAAACAGACTGAGAAACCAGACAAAAATTTCTCCTGAAACCCGTTCCATTTGTGTTAGATGAACGAAAGTCTCTCCACATGCTCAGTTCTGAGAGATACGTGTGTGTGAAAGCCGTCCTTCTCCTAGCTTGTTAGGAATACAAATTTCCTTTCAGTTGCATACTACACTCCATAAAATATATTGGGAGATACTAGCTCCAACTCGGTTTTACAGTGAAAACTGCAAGAACTTCAAACCGGCACTAGGAAACAGACTGAGAAACCAGAGAAAAAGTTTCCCCTGCAACCCGTTCCCTTTGTGCTAGATGAACGAACGTCTGTACACATGCTCAGTTCTGAGAGATAATTGTGTGTGAAAGCCGTCTTTCACCTAGCTTGTTGGGAACACAAAGTTCCTTTCAGTTGCAAACTACACTCCTTACATATATATGGGGAGGTACTAGCACCAACTCTGTTTTACAGTGAAAACTGCAAGAAGTTCAAACCGGCAATAGGAAACAGACTGAGAAACCAGAGTAAAAGTTTCTCCTGCAAACCTTTCCGTTTGTGCTAGATAAAGGAAAGTCTCTCCACATGCTCAGTTTTGAGAGATAATTCTGTGTGAAAGTTGTCCTTCACCTAGCTTGTTGGGAATACAAAGTTCCTTTCAGTTTCATACTACACTCCATACATATATATTGGTATGTACTAGCTCCAACTCGGTTTTACAGTAAATACTGCAAGAACTTCAAACCGGCACTGGGAAACAGACTGAGAAACCACAATAAAAGTTTCTTCTGCAATCCGTTCCCTTTGCGCTGGATGAACGAAAGTCTCTCCACATGCTCAGTCCTGAGAGATAAGTGTTTGTGAAAGCCATCCCTCACCTAGCTTGTGGGGAACACAAAGTTCCATTTAAGATGCAAACTACACTGCATAAATATATATGGGGAGGTACAAGCTCCAACTCGGTTTTACAGTGTAAACTGAAGAAACTTCCAACCGGCACTAGGAAACATACTGAGAAACCAGAGAAAAAGTTTCTCCTGCAACCCGTTCCTTTGTGTTAGATGAACGAACGTCTCTCCACATGCTCAGTTCTGAGAGATAAGTGTGTGTAAAAGCCGGACTTCACCTAGCTTGTTGGGAACACAAAGTTCCCTTTCAGTTGCAAACAACACTCCATATATATATATGGGGTTGTACTAGATCCACATCGGTTTTACAGTGAAAACTGCTGGAACTTCTAACAGGCATTAGGAAAAAGACTGAGAAACCAGACAATAATTTCTTCTGCAACCCGTTCCATTTGGTTTAGATGAACGAACGTCTCTCCACATGCTCATATCTGAGAGATACTTGTGTGTGAAATCCGTCCTTCAACTAGCTTGTTGGGAATACAAAGTTCCTTTAAGTTGCATACTACATTCCATACATATATATTTTGATGTAGTAGCTCCAGCTCGGTTCTACTGTGAAAACTGCAAGAACTTCAAACCGGCACTACGAAACAGAATGAGAAACCAGAGTAATAGATTCCCCTACAACCCGTTCTCTTTGTGCTAGATGAATGAACGTCTCTCCACATGCTCAGTTCTGAGAGATAAGTGTGTGTGAAAGCCGTCTTTCACCCAGCTTGTTGGGAACACAAAGTTCCGTTTCAGTTGCAAACTACACTCCTTACATATAAATGGGGAGGTACTAGTTCCAAATCCGTTTTACAGTGAAAAGTGCAGGAACTTCATACCGGCACTAGCAAACAGACTGAGAAACCAGAGTAAAAGTTTCTACTGCAACACGTTCCCTTTGTGCTAGATGAACGAACGTCTCTCCACCTGCTCAGTTCTGAGAGTTAAGTGTGTGTGAAATCCGTCTTTCACCTTGCTTGTTGGGACAAAAAGTTCCTTTTCAGTTGAAACTACACTCCTTACATATATATGGGGATGTACTAGCTGCAAATCGGTTTTACAGTGAAAAGTGCAGGAACTTCAAACTGGCACTAGGAAACAGACTGAGAAACCAGAGAAAAAGTTTCTCCTGCAACACGTTCCCATTGTTCTAGATGAACGAACGTCTCTCCACATGCTCAATTCAGAGATAATTGTATGTGAAAGCCGCCTTCACCAAGCTTGTTGGGAATACAAAGATCCTTTCAGTTGCAAACTACACTCCATACATATATATTGGGATGTAATAGCTCCAAATCGGTTTTACAGTGAAAACTGCAAGAACTTCATACCGTCACTAGGAAACAGACTGAGAAACCAGGGAAAAAGTTTCTCCAGCAACCAGTTCCCTTTGTGCTAGATGAACGAACGTCTCTCCACATGCTCATTTCTGAGAGATCATTGTGTGTGAAAGCCGTCCTTCACCTAGCTTGTTGGGAATACAAAGTTACTTTCAGTTGTATACTACAATCCATACATATATATTGGGATATACTAGCTCCAACTCGGTTTTATAGTGAAAACAGCAAGAACTTCAAACCGGCACTAGGAAACAGACTGAGAAACCAGAGTAAAAATTTCTCCTGCAACCCGTTCCATTTGTGTTAGATGAATGAAAGACTCTCCACATGCTCAGTTCTGAGAGATAAGTGTGTGTGAAAGCCGTCCTTCAACTAGCTTGTTGGGAACACAAAGTTCCTTTCAAGTTGCAAACTACACTCCATACATATATATGGGATGGTACTAGCTCCAACTCTGTTTTAAAGTGAATTCTGCAGGAACTTCAAACCGGCACTAGGAAACACAATGAGAAACCAGAGATAATGTTTCTCCTGCAAACCGTTCCATTTTTGCTAGATGAAGGAACGTCTCTTCACATGCTCAGTTCTGAGAGATAATTGTGTGTGAAAGCCGGGCTACACCTAGCTTTTTGGGAACACAAAGTTCCTTTTCAGTTGCAAACTACACTCCATACATATATATGAGGATGTACTAGCTCCAAATCGGTTTTAAAGTGAAATCTGCTGGAACTTCTATCAGGCATTAGGAAACAGACTGAGAAAATAGACAAAAATTTCTCCTGCAAATCGTTCCATTTGTGTTAGATGAACGAACGTCTCTCCACATGCTCAATTCTGAGCGATACGTGTGTGTGAAAGCCGTCCTTCACATAGCTTGTTGGGAATACAAAGTTCCTTTCAGTTGCATACTACACTCCATACATATGTATTGGTATATACTAGCTCCATCTCGGTTTTACAGTAAATACTGCAAGAACTTCAAACCGGAACTAGGAAACAGACTGAGAAACCAGAGAAAAATTTCTCCTGCAAACCGTTCCCTTTGCGCTGGATGAACGATAGTCTCTCCACATGCTCAGTCTGAGAGAAAAGTGTGTGTGAAAGCCGGGCTTCACCTAGCTTTTGGGAACACAAAGTTCCTTTTCATTTGCAAACTCACTCCATACATATATATGGGGGTTGTAACTAGCTCCAACTCGGTTTTGCAGTGAAAACTGCAAGAAATTCAAAACGGCACTAGAAACAGCAGAGAAAACAGAGTAAAAATTTTCTCCTGCAAACCCAATCTCCTTTGTGCTATATAAACGAACGTCTCTCCACATGCTCTGTTCTGAGAGATAATTGTGTGTGAAAGCCGTCCTTCACCTAGCTTGTTGGGAATACAAAGTTCCTTTCAGTGGCATACTACACTCCATACATATATATTGGTATGTACTAGCTCCAACTCGGTTTTACAGTGAAAACTGCAAGAACTTCAAAACGGAACTAGGAAACAGACTGAGAAACCAGAGAAAAATTTCTCCTGCAACCCGTTCCCTTTGTGCTAGATGAACGAACGTCTCTCCACATGCTCAGTTCTGAGAGATAAGTGTGTGTGAAAGCCGGGCTTCACCTAGCTTGTTGGGAACACAAAGTCCCTTTTCATTTGCAAACTACACTCCATACATATATATGGAGATGTACTAGCTCCAAATCGGTTTTACAGTGAAAACTGCTGGAACTTCTAACAGGCATTAGGAAACAGACTGAGAAACCAGATAAAATTTCACCTGCAACCCGTTCCATTTGTGTTAGATGAACGAAAGTCTCTCCACATGCTCAGTTCTGAGAGATACGTGTGTGTGAAAGCCGTTCTTCACCTAGCTTGTTGGGAATACATAGTTCCTTTCAGTTGCATACTACACTCCATACATATATATTGGGATATACTAGCTCCAACTCGGTTTTACAGTGAAAACTGCAAGAAATTCCAACCGGCACTAGGAAACAGACTGAGAAACCAGAGTAAAAGTTTCCCCTGCAACCCTTTCCCTTTGTGCTAGATGAACGAACGTCTCACCACATGCTCAGTTTTGAGAGATAATTGTGTGTGAAAGTCGTCCTTCAACTAGCTTGTTGGGAATACAAAGTTCCTTTCAGTGGCATACTATACTCCATACATATATATTGGTATGTACTAGCTCCAACTCGGTTTTACAGTAAATACTGCAAGAACTTCAAACCGGAACTAGGAAACAGACTGAGAAACCAGAGAAAAATTTCTCCAGCAAACCGTTCCCTTTGCGCTGGATGAATGAAAGTCTTTCAACATGCTCAGTTCTGAGAGAAAAGTGTGTGTGAAAGCCGGGCTTCCCCTAGCTTTTTGGGAACACAAAGTTCCTTTTCATTTGCAAACTACACTCCATACATATATAAGGGGACGTATTAGCTCCAAATCGTTTTTACAGTGAAAACTGCTGGAACTTCTAACAGGCATTAGGAAACAGACTGAGAAACCAGACAAAAATTTCTCCTGAAACCCGTTCCATTTGTGTTAGATGAACGAAAGTCTCTCCACATGCTCAGTTCTGAGAGATACGTGTGTGTGAAAGCCGTCCTTCTCCTAGCTTGTTGGGAATACAAATTTCCTTTCAGTTGCATACTACACTCCATAAAAATATATTGGGAGATACTAGCTCCAACTCGGTTTTACAGTGAAAACTGCAAGAACTTCAAACCGGCACTAGGAAACAGACTGAGAAACCACAGAAAAAGTTTCCCCTGCAACCCGTTCCCTTTGTGCTAGATGAACGAACGTCTGTACACATGCTCAGTTCTGAGAGATAATTGTGTGTTAAAGCCGTCTTTCACCTAGCTTGTTGGGAATAAAAAAGTTCCTTTCAGTTGCATACAACAATCCATACATATATATTGGGATGTACTATCTCCAACTCGGTTTTACAGTGAAAACTGCAAGAATTTAAACCGGCACTAGGAAACAGACTGATAATCCAGAGAAACATTTATCCTGCAACCCGTTCCATTTGTGCTAGATGAACAAAAGTCTCTCCACATGCTCAGTTCTAAGAGATAATTGTGTGTGAAACCCGGGCTTCACCTAGCTTGCTGGGAACACAAAGTCCCTTTTCATTTGCAAATTACACTCCATACATATATATGGAGATGTACTAGCTCCAAATCGGATTTACAGTGAAAACTGCTGGAACTTCTAACAGGCATTAGGAAACAGACTGAGAAACCAGATAAAATTTTCAACTTCATCACGCGCCATTTGTGTTAGATGAACGAAAGTCTCTCCACATGCTCAGTTCTGAGAGATACGTGTGTGTGAAAGCCGTACTTCAACTAGCTTGTTGGGAACACAAAGTTCCTTTCAAGTTGCTAACTACACTCCATACATATATATGGGATGGTACTAGCTCCAACTCTGTTTTAAAGTGAATTCTGCAGGAACTTCAAACCGGCACTAGGAAACACAATGAGAAACCAGAGATAATGTTTCTCCTGCAAACCGTTCCATTTTTGCTAGATGAAGGAACGTGTCTTCACATGCTCAGTTCTGAGAGATAAGTGTGTGTGAAAGCCGGCTACACCTAGCTTTTTGGGAACACAAAGTTCCTTTTCATTTGCAAACTACACTCCATACATATATATGAGGATGTACTAGCTCCAAATCGGTTTTACAGTGAAATCTGCTGGAACTTCTATCAGGCATTAGGAAACAGACTGAGAAACTAGACAAAATTTCTCCTGCAAATCGTTCCATTTGTGCTAGATGAACGAACGTCTCTCCACCTGCTCATTTCTGAGAGTTATATGTGTGTGAAATCCGTCTTTCACCTTGCTTGATGGGACACAATTTTCCTTTTCAGTTGAAAACTACACTCCTTACATATATAAGTGTATGTACTAGCTGCAAATCGGTTTTACAGTGAAAAGTGCAGGAACTTCAAAACGGCACTAGGAAACAGACTGAGAAACCAGAGTAAAAGTTTCTCCTGCAACACGGTCCCATTGTGCTAGATGAACGAACGTTTTTCCACATGCTCAGTTCTGAGAGATAATTGTGTGTGAAAGCCGTCTTTCACCTAGGTTTTGGGAACACAAAGTTCTTTTTCAGTTGCAACATACACTCCTTACATATATATGGGGAGGGTACTAGCTCCAACTCTGTTTTAGAGTGAAAACTGCAGGAAGTTCAAACCGGCAATAGGAATGAGATTGAGAAACCTGAGTAAAAGTTTCTCCTGCAACCCTTTCCTTTGTGCTATATAAACGAACGTCTCTCCACATGCTCTGTTCTGAGAGATAATTGTGTGTGAAAGCCGTCCTTCACCTAGCTTGTTGGGAATACAAAGTTCCTTTCAGTGGCATACTACACTCCATACATATATATTGGTATGTACTAGCTCCAACTCGGTTTTACAGTGAAAACTGCAAGAACTTCAAAACGGAACTAGGAAACAGACTGAGAAACCAGAGAAAAATTTCTCCTGCAACCCGTTCCCTTTGTGCTAGATGAACGAACGTCTCTCCACATGCTCAGTTCTGAGAGATAAGTGTGTGTGAAAGCCGGGCTTCACCTAGCTTGTTGGGAACACAAAGTCCCTTTTCATTTGCAAACTACACTCCATACATATATATGGAGATGTACTAGCTCCAAATCGGTTTTACAGTGAAAACTGCTGGAACTTCTAACAGGCATTAGGAAACAGACTGAGAAACCAGATAAAAATTTCACCTGCAACCCGTTCCATTTGTGTTAGATGAACGAAAGTCTCTCCACATGCTCAGTTCTGAGAGATACGTGTGTGTGAAAGCCGTTCTTCACCTAGCTTGTTGGGAATACATAGTTCCTTTCAGTTGCATACTACACTCCATACATATATATTGGGATATACTAGCTCCAACTCGGTTTTACAGTGAAAACTGCAAGAAATTCCAACCGGCACTAGGAAACAGACTGAGAAACCAGAGTAAAAGTTTCCCCTGCAACCCGTTCCCTTTGTGCTAGATGAACGAACGTCTCACCACATGCTCAGTTTTGAGTGATAATTGTGTGTGAAAGTCGTCCTTCAAATAGCTTGTTGGGAATACAAAGTTCTTTTCAGTGGCATACTATACTCCATACATATATATTGGTATGTACTAGCTCCAACTCGGTTTTACAGTAAATACTGCAAGAACTTCAAACCGGAACTAGGAAACAGACTGAGAAACCAGAGAAAAATTTCTCCAGCAAACCGTTCCCTTTGCGCTGGATGAATGAAAGTCTTTCAACATGCTCAGTTCTGAGAGAAAAGTGTGTGTGAAAGCCGGGCTTCACCTAGCTTGTTGGGAACACAAAGTTCCTTTTCATTTGCAAACTACACTCCATACATATATAAGGGGACGTATTAGCTCCAAATCGTTTTTACAGTGAAAACTGCAAGAACTTCTAACCGGCACTAGGAAACAGACTGAGAAACCAGAGAAAAAGTTTCCCCTGCAACCCGTTCCCTTTGTGCTAGATGAACGAACGTCTGTACACATGCTCAGTTCTGAAAGATAACTGTGTGTTTAAAGCCGTCTTTCACCTAGCTTGTTGGGAATAAAAAGTTCCTTTCAGTTGCATACTACAATCCATACATATATATTGGGATGTACTATCTCCAACTCGGTTTTACAGTGAAAACTGCAAGAATTTAAACCGGCACTAGGAAACAGACTGATAATCCAGAGAAACATTTATCCTGCAACCCGTTCCATTTGTGCTAGATGAACAAAAGTCTCTCCACATGCTCAGTTCTGAGAGATAATTGTGTGTGAAACCCGGGCTTCACCTAGCTTGCTGGGAACACAAAGTCCCTTTTCATTTGCAATTTACACTCCATACATATATATGGAGATGTACTAGCTCCAAATCGGATTTACAGTGAAAACTGCTGGAACTTCTAACAGGCATTAGGAAACAGACTGAGAAACCAGATAAAATTTTCAACTTCATCACGTGCCATTTGTGTTAGATGAACGAAAGTCTCTCCACATGCTCAGTTCTGAGAGATACGTGTGTGTGAAAGCCGTACTTCAACTAGCTTGTTGGGAACACAAAGTTCCATTCAAGTTGCTAACTACACTCCATACATATATATGGGGTGGTACAAGCTCCAACTCTGTTTTAAATTGAATTCTGCAGGAACTTCAAACCGGCACTAGGAAACATATTGAGAAATCAGAGTAAAAGTTTCTCCTGCAACCCGTTCCCTTTTTGCTTAATGAACGAACGTCTCTCCACATGCTCAGTTCTGCGAGATAAGTGTGTGTGAAAGCCGGCCTTCACCTAGATTGTTGGGAACACAAAGTACCTTTTCAGTTGCAAACTACACTTCATAAATATATATGGGGATGTACTAGCTCCAAATCGGTTTTACAATGAAAACTGCTGGAACTTCTAACAGGCATTAGAAAACAGACTGAGAAACCAGACATAAATTTCTCCTGCATCCCGTTCCATTTGCGTTAGATGAACGAACGTCTCTCTACATGCTCAGTTGTGAAAGATACGTGTGTGTGACAACCGTATTTCACATAGCTTGTTGGGAACACAATGTCCTTTTCAGATGCAAACTACACTCCTTAAATATATATGGGGAGGGTACTAGATCCAAATCGGTTTTACAGTGAAAACTGCAGGAACTTAAAACCGACACTAAGAAACAGACTGAGAAACCATAGAAAAAGTTTCTCCTGCAACCCGTTCCCTTTGTGATAGATAAACAAAAGTCTCTCCACATGCTCAGGTTTGAGAGATAATTGTGTGTGAATGTCGTCCTTCACCTAGCTTGTTGGGAATACAAAGTTCCTTTCAGTTTCATACTACACTCCATACATATATAGTGGTATGTACTAGATCCAACTCGGTTTTACAGTAAATACTGCAAGAACTTCAAACCGGAACTAGGAAACAGACTGAGAAACCAGAGAAAAATTTCTCCTGCAAACCGTTCCCTTTGCGCTGGATGAGCGAAAGTCTCTCCACATGATCAGTTCTGAGAGAAAAGTGTGTGTGAAAGCCGGGCTTCACCTAGATTGTTGGGAACACAAAGTTCTTTTTCATTTGCAAACTACAATCCATACATATATATGGGGATGTACTACCTCCAAATCGTTTTTACAGTGAAAACTGCTGGAACTTCTAACAGGCATTAGGAAACAGACTGAGAAACCAGACAAAAATTTCTCCTGCAACTCATTCCATTTGTTTTAGATGTACGAAAGTCTCTCCACATGCTCAGTTCTGTGAGATACGTGTGTGTGAAAGCCGCCCTTCACCTAGCTTGTTGGGAATACAAAGTTCCTTTCAGTTGCATACTACACTCCATACATATATATTGGCATATACTAGCTCCAACTCGGTTTTACAGTGAAAATTGCAAGAACTTCAAACCGGCACTAGGAAAGAGACTGAGAAACCAGAGAAAAAGTTTCCCCTGCAACCCGTTCCCTTTGTGCTAGATGAACGAACGTCTCTACACATGCTCAGTTCTGAGAGATAATTGTGTGTTAAAGCCGTCCTTCACCTAGCATGTTGGGAATACAAAGTTCCTTTCAGTTGCATACTACAATCCATACATATATATTGGGATGTACTAGCTCCAACTCGGTTTTACAGTGAAAACTGCAAGAACTTCAAACCGGCACTAGGAAACAGACTGATAATCCAGAGAAAAAATTTCTCCTGCAAACCGTTCCATTTGTGCTAGATGAACGAACGTCTCTCCACATGCTCAGTTCTGAGAGATAAGTGTGTGTGAAAGCCGTCCTTCAACTAGCTTGTTGGGAACACAAAGTTCCTTTCCAGTTGCAAACTACAATCCATACATATATATGGGGTGGTACTAGCTCCAAAACTGTTTTACAGTGAATTCTGCAGGAACTTCAAACCGGCACTAGGAAACACACTGAGAAACCAGAGTTAAAGTTTCTCCTGCAACCCGTTCCATTTGTGCTAAATGAACGAACGTCTCTCCACATGCTCAGTTCTGAGAGATAAGTGTGTGTGAAAGCCGACCTTCAAATAGCTTGTTGGGAACACAAAGTTCCTTTTCAGTTGCAAACTACACTTCATAAATATATATGGGGATGTACTAGCTCCAAATCGGTTTTACATTGAAAACTGCTGTATCTTCTAACAGGCATTAGGAAACAGACTGAGAAACTAGAAAAAATTTCTCCTGCAACCCGTTCCATTTGTGTTAGATGAACGAACGTCTCTCTACATGCTCAGTTGTGAAAGATACGTGTGTGTGACAACCGTCTTTCACCTAGCTTGTTGGGAACACAATGTTCCTTTTCAGATGTAAACTACACTCCTTACATATATATGGGGAGGTACTAGCTCCAAATCGATTTTACAGTGAAAACTGCAGGAACTTCAAACGGCCCTAGGATACAGACTGAGAAACCAGACTAAAAGTTTCTCCTGCAACCCTTTTTTGGGCTAGATGAACGAAAATCTCTCCACATGCTCATTTCTGAGAGATAAGTGTGTGTGAAAGCCGTCTTTCACCTAGCTTGTTGGGAAAACAATGTTCCTTTTCATTTGCTAAATACACTCCTTACATATATATGGGGAGGGTACTAGCTCCAAATCAATTTACAGTGAAAACTGCAGGAACTTCAAACCAGCACTAGGAAACAGACTGAGAAATCAGAGAAAAAATTTTCTCCTGCAACCCGTTCCATTTGTGCTAAATGAACGAACGTCTCTCCACATGCTCATTTCTGAGAGATAATTGTGTGTGAAAGCCGGGATTCACCTAGCTTGTTGGGTACACAAAGTTCCTTTTCATTTGCAAACTACACTCCATATATATATATGGTTATGTACTAGATCCAAATCGGTTTTACACTGAAAACTGCTGGAACTTCTAACAGGCATTAGGAAACAGACTGAGAAGTCAGACAAAAATTTCCCCTGCAACCCGTTCCATTTGTGTTAGATGAACGAAAGTCTCTCCACATGCTCAGTTCTGAGAGATACGTGTGTGTGAAAGCCGTCCTTCACGTAGCTTGTTGGGAATACAAAGTTCCTTTCAGTTGCATACTACAATCCATACATATATGTTGGGATATACTAGCTCCAAATCGGTTTTACTGTGAAAACTGCAAGAACTTAAAACCGGCACTAGGTAACAGATTGAGAAACCAGAGTAAAAGTTTCTCCTGCAACCCGTTCCCTTTGTGCTAGATGAACGAAAGTCTCTCCACATGCTCAGTTCTGAGAGATAAGTGTGTGTGAAAGCCGTCTTTCACCTAGCTTGTTGGGAAAACCATGTTCTTTTTCAGTTGCAAACTACACTCCTTACATATATATGGGGAGGTACTAGCTCCAAATCTGTTTTACAGTGAAAACTGAAGGAACTTCAAACCGGCACTAGGAAACAGACTGAGAAACCAGAGAAAAAGTTTCCCCTGCAAACCCGTTCAGTTTGTGCTAGATGAACGAACGTCCCTACACATGCTCAGTTCGGAGAGATAATTGTGTGGTGAAAGCCGTCCTTCACCTAGCTTGTTGGGAATACAATGTTCCTTTCAGTTGCATACTACAATCCATACATATATATTTGGATATACTAGCTCCAACTCGGTTTACAGTGAAAACTGCAAGAACTTCAAACCGGCACTAGGAAACAGACTGATAATCCAGAGAAAAAATTTCTCCTGCAAACCGTTCCATTTGTGCTAGATGAACGAACGTCTCTCCACATGCTCAGTTCTGAGAGGTAACTGTGTGTGAAAGGCGGCCTTCAAATAGCTTGTTGGGAACACAAAGTTCCTATTCAGTTGCAAAACTATACTTCATAAATATATATGGGGATGTACTAGCTCCAAATCGGTTTTACATTGAAAACTGCTGGAACTTCTAACAGGCATTAGGAAACAGACTGAGAAACCAGACAAAAATTTCTCCTGCAACCCGTTCCATTTGTGTTAGATGAACGAACGTCTCTCTACATGCTCATTTGTGAAAGACACGTGTGTGTGACAACCGTCTTTCACCTAGCTTGTTGGGAACACAACGTTCCTTTTCAGATGCAAACTACACTCCTTACATATATATGGGGAGGTACTAGCTCCAAATCGGTTTTACCGTGAAAACTGCAGGAACTTCAAACCGGCACTAAGAAACAGACTGAGAAACCATAGAAAAGTTTCTCCTGCAACCCGTTCCCTTTGTGCTAGATGAACGAACCTCTCTCCAAATGTTCACTTCTGAGACATAAGTGTGTGTGAAAGCCGGGTTTCACCTAGCTTTTTGGTAACACAAATTTACTTTTCATTTGCAAACTGCACTCCATACATATATATGGGGATGTACTAGTTCCAAATCGGTTTTACAGTGAATACTGCTGGAACTTCTAACAGGCATTAGGAAACATACTGTGAAACCAGAAAAAAATTTCTCCTGCAACCCGTTACCTTTGTGCTAGATGAAAGATCGTCTCTCCTCATGCTCAGTTCTGAGAGATAATTGTGTGTGAAAGCCGTCCTTCACCTAGCTTGTTGGGAAAACAAAGTTCGTTTGTAGTTGCAAACTACACACCATACATATATATGGGGAGGTACAAGCTCCACCTCGGTTTTACAGTGAAAACTGCAGGAACTTCAAAATGGCACTAGGAAACAAACTGAAAAAACAGAGTAAATGTTTCCCCTGCAACCCTTTCCCTTTGTGCTAAATGAACGAACGTCTCTCCACATGCTCAGTTCTGAGAGATAAGTGTGTGTGAATGCCGTACTTCACATAGCTTGTTGGGAAAACAAAGTTCCTTTTCAGTTGCAATCTACACTCCATATATATATATGGGGACGTACTAGCTCCAACTCGGTTTTACAGTGGAAAACTGCAGGAACTTCAAACCGGCACTAGGAAGAGACTGAGAAACCAGAGTAAAAGTTTCTCCTGCAAACTTTCAATTTTTGCTAGATAAACGAACGTCTCTCCACATGCTCAGTTCTGATAGATAAGCGTGTGTGAAAGCCGTCCCTTCACCTAACTTGTGGGGAACACAAATTTCCTTTTCAGTTGCAAAATACATTTCATATATATATATTAGGGAGGTACTAGCTCCAACTCGGTTTTACATTGAAAACTGCAGGAACTTCAAACTGGCCCTAGGATACAGACTGAGATACCAGACTAAAAGTTTCGCCTGCAAACCGTTTTTGGGCTAGATGAACGAACGTCTCTCCACATGCTCATTTCTGAGAGATAAGTGTGTGTGAAAGCCGTCTTTCACCTAGCTTGTTGGGAAAACAATGTTCCTTTTCAGTTGCTAACTACACTCCTTACATATATATGGGGAGGTACTAGCTCCAAATCGATTTTTACAGTGAAAACTGCAGGAACTTCAAACCGGCACTAGGAAACAGACTGAGAAATCAGAGAAAAAAATTTCTCCTGCAATCCGTTCAATTTGTGCTAGATGAACGAACGTCTCTCCACATGCTAAGTTCTGAGAGATAAGTGTGTGTGAAAGCCGTCTATCACCTAGCTTGTTGGGAACACAAAGTTCCTTTTCAGTTGCAAACTACACTCCATACAAATATATGGGGAAGTACTTTCTCCACCTCGGTTTTACAGTGAAAACTGCAGGAACTTCAATCCGGCACTTGGAAACAGACTGAGAAACAAGAGTAAAAGTTTCTCTTGCAACCCGTGCCATTTGTGCTAGATGAATGAAAGTCTCTCCACATGCTCATTTCTGAGAGAATAGTGTGTTTGAAAGCCGTCCTTCACCTATCTTGTTGGGAATACTAAGATCCTTTAAGTTGCATACTACACTCCATACATATATATTGGGATGTACAAGCTCCAATACGGTTTTACAGTGAAAACTGCAAGAACTTCAAACCGGCACTAGAAAACAGACTGAGAAAGCAGAGTAAAAAGTTTCTCCTGCAACACGTTCCCTTTGTGCTAGATGAACGAACGTCTCTCCACATGCTCAGTTCTGAGAGATAATTGTGTGTGAAAGCCGTCTTTCACCTAGCTTGTTGGGAACACAAAGTTCCTTTTCAGATGCAAACTACAATCCTTAAATATATATGGGGATGTACTAGCTCCAACTCTGTTTTACAGTGAAAAATGCAGGAAGTTCAAACCGGCACTAGGAATCAGACTGAGAAACCAGAGTAAAAGTTTCTCCTGCAACCCTTTCCATTTGTGCTAGATAACGAACGTCTGTCCACATGCTCATTTCTGAGAGATAATTGTGTGTGAAAGCCGCCCTTCACCTAGCTTGTTGGGAAAACTAAGTTCCTTTCAGTGGCATACTACACTCCATACATATATATTGGTATGAACTAGCTCCAAATCGGTTTTACAGTGAAAACTGCAAGAACTTCAAACCGGAACTAGGAAACAGACTGAGAAACCAGAGAAAAATTTCTCCTGCAAACCGTTCCCTTTGTGCTAGATGAACGAACTTCTCTCCACATGATCATTTTGAGAGATAAGTGTGTGTGAAAGCCGGGCTTCACCTAGCTTGTTGGGTACACAAAGTTCCTTTTCATTTGCAAACTACACTCCATACATATATATGGGTATGTACTAGTTCCAAATCGGTTTTACAGTGAAAACTGCTGGAACTTCTAACAGGAATTAGGAAACAGACTGAGAAATCAGAAAAAATTTCTCCTGCAACCCGTTACATTTGTGTTAGATGAACGAAAGTCTCTCCACATGCTCAGTTCTGAGAGATACGTGTGTGTGAAAGCCGTCCTTCACGTAGCTTGTTGGGAATACAAAGTTCCTTCAGTTGCATACTATAATCCATACATATATGTTGGGATATACTAGCTCCAAATCGGTTTTTACTGTGAAAAACTGCAAGAACTTAAAACCGGCACTAGGTAACAGATTGAGAAACCAGAGTAAAAGTTTTCTCCTGCAACCCGTTCCCTTTGTGCTAGATGAACGAAAGTCTCTCCACATGCTCAGATCTGAGAGAGAAGTGTGTGTGAAAGCCGTCTTTCACCTAGCTTGTTGGGAAAACCATGTTCCTTTTCAGTTGCAAACTACACTCCTTACATATATATGGGGAGGTACTAGCTCCAATCTGTTTTACAGTGAAAACTGAAGGAACTTCAAACCGGCACTAGGAAACAGACTGAGAAACCAGAGAAAAAGTTTCTCCTGCAACCCGTGCCATTTGTGCTAGATGAACGAATGTATCTCCACATGCTCATTTCTGAGAGAATAGTGTGTTTGAAAGCCGTCCTTCACCTAGCTTGTTGGGAATACAAAGTTCCTTTATGTTGCATACTACACTCCATATATATATTGGGATGTACTACCTCCAATACGGTTTTACAGTGAAAACTGTAAGAAATTCAAACCGGCACTAGGAAACAGACTGAGAAACAAGAGTAACAGTTTCCTCTGCAACCCTTTCCCTTTGTGCTAGATAAACGAACGTCTCTCCACATGCTCAGTTCTGAGAAATATTGTGTGTGAAAGCCGCACTTCACCTAGCTTGTTGGGAATACAAAGTTCCTTTCAGTGGCATACTACACTCCATACATATATATTGGTATGTACTAGCTCCAACTCGGTTTTACAGTGAAAACTGCAAGAACTTCAAACCCGGCACTAGGAAACAGACTGAGAAACCAGAGAAAAATTTCTCCTGAAACCCGTTCCCTTTGTGCTAGATGAACAAACTTCTCTCCACATGATCATTTCTGAGAGATATGTGTGTGTGAAAGCCGGGCTTCACATAGATTGTTGGGAACACAAAGTTCCTTTCCAGCTGCAAACTACACTCCATATATATATATATGGGGTGGTACTAGCCCCAAATCTGTTTTACAGTGAATTCTGCAGGAACTTCCAACCGGAACTAGGAAACACACTGAGAAACCAGAGTTAAATTTTCTCCTGCAACCAGTTCCTTTGTGCTAGATGAATGAACGTCTCTCCACATGCTCAGTTCTGAGAGATAATTGTGTTTGAAAGCCGTATTTAACCTAGCTTGTTGGGAACACAATGTTCCTTTTCAGATGCAAACTAAACTCCTTACATATATATGGGGAATTACTAGCTTCAAATCTGTTTTACAGTGAAAACTGCAGGAACTTGAAACAGGCACCAAGAAACAGACTGAGAAACCAGAGAAAAATTTCTCCTGCAACCCGTTCCATTTGTGCTAGATGAACGAACGTCTCTTCACATGCTCACTTCTGAGAGATCATTGTGTGTGAAAGCCGTCCTTAACCTAGTTTGTGGGGAACACAAAGTTCCTTTTCAGTTGCAATCTACAATCAATACATATATATATAGGGAGGTACTAGCTCCACCTCGGTTTTACAGTGAAAACTCCAGGAACTTCAAACCGGCACTAGGAAACAGACTGAAAAAACCACAGTAAAGATTCCCCTGCAAAACCGTTCCCTTTGTGCTAAATGAACGAACTTCTCTCCACATGCTCTGTTCTGAGAAATAATTGTGTGAGAAAGCTGTCCTAATCCTAGCTAGTTGGGAACACAAAGTTCCTTTCCATTTGCAAACTACTCTCCATACATATATATGGGGAGGTAGAAGCTCCAACTGGGTATTACAGTGAAAACTGCAGGAACTTCCAACCGGCACTAGTAAATAGATTGAGAAACCAGAGAAAAATTTTCCCCTGCAACCCGTTCCCTTTGTGCTAGATGAACGAACGTCTCTCCACATGCTCATATCTGAGAGATAAGTGTGTGTGAAGTCGGCCTTCACCTACTTGTTGGGAACACCAAAGTTCCTTTTCTGTTGCAAACAACACTATATATATATATATGGGGATGTACTACATCCACATCGGGTTCACAGTGAAAACTGCTGGAACTTCTAACAGGCATTAGGAAACAGACTGAGAAACCAGACAAAAATTTCTACTGCAACCCGTTCCATTTGGTTTAGATGAACGAACGTCTCTCCACATGCTCAGTTCTGAGAGATACGTGTGTGTGAATGCCGTCCTTCACCTAGCTTGTTGGGAATACAAAGTTCCTTTCAGTTGCATATTACATTCCATACATATATATTGGGATGTACTGCTCCAACTCGGTTTTACTGTGAAAACTGCAAGATCTTCAAACCGGCACTAGGAAACAGACTGAGAAACCAGAGTAAAAGTTTCTCCTGCAACCCGTTCCCTTGTGCTATATGAACGAACGTCTCTCCACATGTTCAGTTCTGAGAGATAAGTGTGTGTGAATGCCGCCTTCAACTAGCTTGTTGGGAATACAAAGTTCCTTTCGGTTGCATACTACACTCCATACATATATATGGGGATGCTGTACTAACTCCAAATCGGTTTTACAGTGAAAACTGCTGGAACTTCTAACAGGCATTAGGAAACAGACAGAGAAACCAGACAAAAATTTCTCCTGCAAACCGTTCCATTTGTGCTAAATGAACGAAAGAACTCTCCACATGCTCTGTTCTGAGAGATAAGTGTGTGTGAAAGCCGTCCTTCATCTAGCTTGTTGGGAACACAAAGTTCCTTTCCAGTTGCAAACTACAATCCATAAATATATATGGGGTGGTACTAGCTCCAACAATGTTTTACAGTGAATTCTGGAGGAACTTCAAACCGGCACTAGGAAACACACTGAGAAACCAGAGCTAAAGTTTCCTGCCTGCAACCCGTTCCCTTTGGCTAGATGAACGAACCTCTCTCCACATGCACAGTTCTGAGAGAAAAGTGTGTGTGAAGCCGGCCTTCACCTAGGTTGTTGGGAACACAAAGTTCCTTTTCACTTGCAAACTACACTCCATACATATATATGGGGATGTACTAGATCCAAATCGGTTTTACAGTGAAAACTGCTGGAACTTCTAACAGGCATTAGGAAACAGACTGTGAAACCAGACAAAATTTTCTCCTGCAAAACGTGCCATTTGTGCTAGATGAACGAAAGTCTCTACACATGCTCATTTCTGAAGAGAATAGTGTGTTTGAATGCCGTCCTTCACCTAGCTTGAAGGGAATGCAAAGTTCCTTTAAGTTGCATACAACACTCCTTACATATATATTGGGATGTACTAGCTCCAACTCGGTTTTACAGTGAAAACTGCAAGAACTTCAAAACGGCACTAGGAAACAGACTGAGAAACCAGACAAAATTTTCTCCTGCAACCCGTTCCATTTTTGTTAGATGAACGAACGTCTCTCTACATGCCTCAGTTCTGAATGATACGTGTGTGTGAAAGCCGTCCCTTACCTTGCTTGTTGTGAATACAAAGTTCCTTAATTTGCGTTCTACACTCCATACATATATATTGTGATGTACTAGCTCCAAATTGGTTTTACTGTGAAAACTGCAAGAACTTCAAACCGGCACTAGGAGACAGACTGAGAATCCAGAGTAATAGTTTCTCCTGCAAACGGTTCCCTTTGTGCTAGATGAATGAACGTTTCTCCACATGCTCAGTCTGAGAGATAAGTGTGTGTGAATGCCGCCTTCAACAAGCTTGTTGGGAATACAAAGTTCCTTTCAGATGCATACTACACTCCATACATATATATTGGGAGGTACTAGCTCCAACTCGGATTTACAGTTAAAAAATGCAAGAACTTCAAAACGGCACTAGGAAACCGACTGAGATACCCAGAGAAAAGTTTCTCAAGCAACCCGTTAACTTTGTGCTAGATGAACGAAGGTCTCTCCCACATGCTCATTTCTGAGAGATAATTGTGTGTGAAAGCCGTCCTCTCACATAGCTTGTTGGGAATACAAAGTTCCTTTGTGTTGCAATACTACACTCCATACATATATATTGGGATATACTAGCTCCAAATTTGTTTTACAGCTGAAAACTGCAGGAACTTCAAAACGGCCTAGGAAACAGACTGAGAAGCCAGAGAAAAAGTTTCTCCTGCAACCCGTTCCATTTGTGCTAGATGAACGAACGTCTCTCCACATGCTCAGTTCTGAGAGAAAGTGTGTGTGAAGCCGTTCTTTCACCTAGCTTGTTGGGAACACAAAGATCCTTTAAGTTGCAAACTACCACTCCATACAAATATATGGGGACAGTAACTTTCTCCACCTCGGTTTTACTGTGATAACGGCAGGAACTTCAATCCTGCACTAGGAAACAGTCATAGTAACCAGAGTAAAATTTTCTCCTGCAACACGTGCCATTTGTGCTAGATGAACGAAAGTCTCTAACATGCTCCTTTCTGACGAGAATAGTTGTGTTGAAAGCCGTCCTTCACCTAGCTTGTAGGGAATGCAAAGTTCCTTTAAGTTGCATACAACACTCCTTACATATATATTGGGATTGTACTAGCTCAACTCGGTTTTACAGTGAAAACTGCAAGAACTTCAAAACGGCACTAGGAAACAGACTGAGAATCCAGAGTAATAGTGTTCTCCTGCCACCCGTTCCCTTTGTGCTAGATGAACGAACGTCTCTCCACATGCTCATTTCTGAGAGATAATTGTGTGTGTGAAAGCCGGCCTTCACCTACCTTGTTGGGAACACAAAGTTCCTTTTCAGTTGCAAACAACAATATATATATATATATATGGGGATTGTACTAGATCCACATCGGTTTTCACAGTGAAAACTGCTGGAACTTCTAACAGGCAGTAGGAACTGTCTGAGAAACCAGACAAAATTTATACTGCAACACATTCCATTTGGTTTACATGAACGAACGTCTCTCCACATGCTCAGTTCTGAGAGATACGTGTGTGTGAATGCCGTGCTTCACCTAGCTTGTTGGGAATACAAAGTTCCTTTTCAGTTGCATACTACATTCCATACATATATATTGGGATTGTACTAGCTCCAACTCGGTATTTACTGTGAAAACTGCAAGAACTTCAAAACGGCACTAGGAAACAGAATGAGAATCCAGAGTAATAGTTTCTCCTGCAACCCGTTCCCTTTGTGCTAGATGAACGAACGTCTCTCCACATGCTCATTTCTGAGAGATAATTGTGTGTGAAAGCCGGCCTTCACCTACCTTGTTGGGAACACAAAGTTCCTTTTCAGTTGCAAACAACAATATATATATATATATATGGGGATGTACTAGATCCACATCGGTTTCACAGTGAAAACTGCTGGAACTTCTAACAGGCAGTAGGAAACTGTCTGAGAAACCAGACAAAAATTTATACTGCAACCCGTTCCATTTGGTTTACATGAACGAACGTCTCTCCACATGCACAGTTCTGAGAGATACGTGTGTGTGAATGCCGTGCTTCACCTAGCTTGTTGGGAATACAAAGTTCCTTTCAGTTGCATACTACATTCCATACATATATATTGGGATGTACTAGCTCCAACTCGGTATTACTGTGAAAACTGCAAGAACTTCAAATCGGCACTAGGAAACAGACTGAGAAACCAGAGTAAAAGTTTCTCCTGCAACCCGTTCCCATTGTGCTAGATGAACGAACGTCTCTCCACATGCTCATTTCTGAGAGATAATTGTGTGTGAAAGCCGGCCTTCACCTACCTTGTTGGGAACACAAAGTTCCTTTTCAGTTGCAAACAACACTATATATATATATATGGGGATGTACTAGATCCACATCGGTTTCACAGTGAAAACTGCTGGAACTTCTAACAGGCAGTAGGAAACTGTCTGAGAAACCAAACGAAAAATTTATACTGCAACCCGTTCCATTTGGTTTACATGAACGAACGTCTCTCCACATGCTCAGTTCTGAGAGATACGTGTGTGTGAATGCCGTGCTTCACCTAGCTTGTTGGGAATACAAAGTTCCTTTCAGTTGCATACTACATTCCATACATATATATTGGGATGTACTACTCCAACTCGGTTTTACTGTGAAAACTGCAAGAACTTCAAATCGGCACTAGGAAACAGACTGAGAAACCAGAGTAAAAGTTTCCCCTGCATCCCGTTCCCTTTGTGCTAGATGAACGAAAGACTCTCCACATGCTCAGTTCTGAGAGATAAGTGTGTGTGAAAGCCGTCTTTAACCTAACTTGTTGGGAACACAAAGTTCCTTTTCAGTTGCAAACTACACTCCTTACATTATATGGGGTACTAGTCCAAATCCGTTTTACTGTGAAAACTGCAGGAAATTCAAACCGGCACTTGGAAACAGACTGAGAAACCAGAGTAAAAGTTTCCCCTGCAACCCGTTCCATTTATGCTAAATGAACGAACGTCTTCCCACATGCTCAGTTCTGAGAGATAAGTGTGTGTGAATGCCGCCTTCAACTAGCTTTTTGGGAATACAAAGTTCCTTTCTGTTGCATACTACACTCCATACAATATATAGGGAGGTACTAGCTCCAACTCGGTTTACAGTTAAAAAATGCAAGAACTTCAAAACGGCACTAGGAAACCGACTGAGATACCAGAGAAAAAGTTTCTCAAGCAACCCGTTCCCTTTGTTCTAGATGAACGAAAGTAGATCCACATGCTCATTTCTGAGAGATAATTGTGTGTGAAAGCCGTCCTTCACCTAGCTTGTTGGGAATACTAAGTTCCTTTCAGTTGCATACTACACTCCATACATATATATTGGGATGTCTAGCTCCAACTCGGTATTACAGTGAAAACTGCAAGAAATTCAAACCTGCACTAGGAAACAGACTGAGAAACGAGAGTAAAAATTTCTCCTGCAACCCGTTCCATTTGTGCTAGATGAACGAATGACTCTCCACATGCTCAGTTCTGAGAGATAAGTGTGTGAAAGCCGTCTTTCTACTACCTTGTTGGGAACACAAAGTTCCTTTCCAGTTGCAAACTACACTCCATACATATATATGGAGTGGTACAAGCTCCAAATCTGTTTCACAGTGAATTCTGCAGGAACTTCAAACCGGCACTAGGAAACAGACTGAGAATCCAGAGTAAAAGTTTCTCCTGCAACCCGTTCCCTTTGTGCTAGATGAATGAACGTCTCTCCACATGCTCAGTTCTGAGAGAAAAGTGTGTGTGAAGCCGTCTTTCTACTAGCTTGTTGGGAACACAAAGTTCCTTTCCAGTTGCAAACTACACTCCATACATATATGGAGTGGTACAAGCTCCAAATCTTTCACAGTGAATTCTGCAGGAACTTCAACCGGCACTAGGAAACAGACTGAGAATCCAGAGTAAAAGTTTCTCCTGCAACCCGTTCCCTTTGTGCTAGATGAACGAAACGTCTCTCACACATGCTCAGTTCTGAGAGATATAGTGTGTTTGAAAGCCTTTAACCTAGCTTGTTGGGAACACAAGTTCCTTTTCAGTTGCAAACTACACTCCCATATATATTGGGAGGTAAAGCTCCAACTCGGTTTACAGTGAAAACTGCAGGAACTTCCAACAGGCACTAGGAAACAGACTGAGAAACCAGACAAAAATTTCTCCTGCAACCCGTTCCATTTGGTTTAGATGAACGAACGTCGCTCCACATGCTCATTTCTGAGAGATAAGTGTGTGTGAAAGCCGGCCTTCACCTATTGTTGGGAACACAAAGTTCCTTTTCAGTTGCAAACAACATATATATATATATATGGGGATGTACTAGATCCACATCGGTTTCACAGTGAAAACTGCTGGAACTTCTAACAGGCAGTAGGAAACTGTCTGAGAAACCAGACAAAATTTATACTGCAACCGTTCCATTTGGTTTACATGAACGAACGTCTCTCCACATGCTCAGTTCTGAGAGATACGTGTGTGTGAATGCCGTGCTTCACCTAGCTTGTTGGGAATACAAGTTCCTTTCAGTTGCATACTACATTCCATACATAATATTGGGATGTACTAGCTCCAACTCGGTATTACTGTGAAAACTGCAAGAACTTCAAAACGGCACTAGGAAACAGACTGAGAATCCAGAGAGTATTTTCTCCTGCAACCCGTTCCCTTTGTGCTAGATGAACGAACGTCTCTCCACATGCTTCATTTCTGAGAGATATTGTGTGTGAAAGCCGGCCTTCACCTACCTTGTTGGGAAC